>NC_051447.1:14644753-14678130 GCF_001649575.2 Kryptolebias marmoratus | reverse complement strand
GGGGGGGGGGGGGGGGTGTTTCAGTTTTCGGCTTGAAATAAAGTTTGAGTCTCGGCTAAAGCACAGAGAAGTCGTCTGATGGTTCCAAAGGGAGTAAAGTAAAGGTGCGAGTGAGCTCTTAGTGTCTAAAAAACAGTATCTGAGGGTAAATTAGCTGTCACTGCCTCTGGATTAGACTACATCAAAACAGACCCGTGCCTTCGCCGAGCAGAGCTGAGTGAACACAGAAAAGAGGGCAGGGTGAGAAAGTCCAAGAATGTGTGTGATTTTAATCTGAGCGTCTCCCTTCTTTTCCCTTCCTTCCTCTTATGTGGGAGGTTAATTGGCCCGGCGTACGGCCGTCCAAGCATGGTGCAAACACTGTTTAATTGCCTTTATTCTTTCGCCAACTTGGCAAAATACCGTCAGCGCGTAATCTGTCTGGCAGTTCGGGGAACCGCGGAAGGCTGCAGTAGATGACGTCGGCCGAGAATGTGAAAGCTGGTTTCTTGGAGAGAAAGGGTTTTGTCCACCTAGCTGCATTCCTGCAGAAATGATCATCTTGGACAAGTGGTTTGTTTGTGTGGGTTAAGCCTGAAGCTTTGTCTGCGAGTTGTAGGCTTCTCTGTTAGCCCGTTAGCAAGGCATCTTTGTTAAAGAACAATTCCCCAGATTTACCCCTTGTCCAGCCCATGAAGAATCTATTAGGATTGAATTGGTTCCTGCAAGTAAAGTTGCATATTGCTGCAAATTTTGTTCCTTTTTTATTTGTATGTGTAGTTTTTCTCATATTTTTGTGAATAATTGGCATCTTCACAAACGTTAAGGTGTTAAAATAGTTAAAAAATGAATAAAAAATAGACATTTTTATGTATTTTAAACAAAAAAAAGGATTGACATGGATCTCGCTCCATATTAATGATTAAAAACTGTTCACAAATTGAAATAGTTCATTCATATAATAATGTTATGTTGAGTTTTGGTAGAAATGGCCATACAGTAAGTCAAGTTTTATTTATTTAAAGTAATTTCCAGCTATATTAAGTTCTTTGTTAGATTTAGGTCACCGAGAAGCTTTTCCTGAGAGCGTCAGGTGTTCTCTTTTCTGTCTTAATTAGCTTAACCCACTGGCTCATTATTGATTATCTGTTGAATGGCCATGTAATGCTGTAAACTGCTTTACTGTGATGTTCTTAACTCATGAGACCAGCGCCGTATGATCCCACGGTTGTTCAGTGATCGTTAACCGTGTTTGAGCCAGCATGACTCGCTTTATTTCCAACTGAGAATTAACAATACAATTAAAGGCCTCCCGCTGCTCTGAGGATACTGATATCTAAAGCCTGGAGGCCACAGGAAGACGCAGGAAACAGAGCGGCTCTGTTTGTCTTTGAGGCCTGTTCTTTATCGAAGCAGCTGACCTGTCTCTTTGTTTGCTTGTTTCAGGATTAAGTTGCTGCACCAAATGTGACATATACAACATAAAACTGGCTGGCAATCGAAGCCAAATTGATGACATTCACTCTTACAATGAAAATAACCAGCCTGTTTGTGGTATTTTTCATAAATGACTGTGTTACATGAGAATATGGCAGTTTGAACTCAACTTTTAACAATGCACGAGCCTATTCATTGTTAAATACAGCTTGTCGTTAATTTAATATAATTTTTTTTTTCCTGAAATTGGTTTGTGCCATTTCTGCTCAATTTCAACAGTTTCTTTATTTTTACTCCCCCCCCCCCACCTCAAATTCGGTGACATTGCATGCTCTTCTAGCGAATTATTTCTAATTTATACCTCATTTTTGAGGAGATTTCTGCAGCAATTAAAGCCCACTGCAGCAGTTTGGGAGGACTGTTATTATTTTTTTTTATTTTTTAAATTTCACTTTTCTTTGTGTTTCTTTACGGTTGATCATCTTTTGATTGTTCCCGTTTGCATCATCTTCCTTCTATCCACTTTCTCTGTCTGTCCACGCTTTCAGAAATCCTCCACCACCCACATGGAGACAGGAAGTTTGGCGTATTTTCATCGCGGATTTTCTGTGTCTATGAAACAGTTGGGAACACACACACACACAGACGCTGACGTGTGCCTCATTAAAACCTTTCCCATAGATGTTGTACTTTGTACAGCTCTTCACTCATCATCACCTCCAATCCGCTCAGCCTCTGCCTCCTTTTGAGCTCCACTGTTTATTTTCATCAAGGCTGCGTCCCCTCCTCCTCTTCGCTCCCTCCATCAAACCGCCCACCCTTCTCTTTGTTCACGCGTTCTCTCATCTACAGTGGTCTTTGTCGCTGCCCTGTCATGTATTTATTTGCCTTTTTAAACCATTAAGACTCTCTGATTGTCCCTCATGGCGTCCCGGCGCGTTTCCTTCTCCCTGCTCAGGAATTGAATCGCTGAGCGGAGATAAAAGATGATGATGAAGAAGAAGAAGAAGAAGACACGGAGCAGGTTCCGGCTCCATCACTGATCACACCGTTCAGGTGGTCCGAAGTGCCGGGGTCACTGTTAGGAGTTTCATTTCAAAACCTTCCTGGTCCAGCTGCTTTCGAACTGTCACGACTTCTTCTGATCACCTGCTGCTGAAGGCGAAGTTGGAGCAACAAGCATTTCACCATGTCTGTGTTTTAAGCCAACCCTATTCAAGATGGCCGCCACAGCTAATCAACCTTAGCTTCCACAAAAATGGCTACACTGGTGCAGTTACTATTTTTGCGGTTGCTAATAACCATTTCAGAGCACTTTTGTTTCTGCTGGAAGTCGTTCTGAGGCAGAAACAAATAAAACTCATCCAGGTGTCGACTCCCCACGTTAATCAGATCCGTTTTGTGACATCAAAGAGCGCTTCCAGGAAGAACCCGCTGTCCTTGTGTGAGCGCTCACCTTCACTTCTCATCACTTTGAAAGAGGGGCGCACCACTGCCGAGAGGAGGTTGTGCACGCTTTGAAGTCGGTCCTCGGAGCGGACAATGTTTACGTTCCTCCGGAGCTGCTTAAATATGTCTCTTATTGATAGCAGAAATGTTAACTGAACCCTAATATCACAGAAACCTCAAAACACAGACAAGCACGAGCAGCTGTTCAGGAATTTCTTTCTTCTGTAAGATGATACCAGGGAAGTGAAAAGTTGCTGTTTCCAGTTTTTCCACTAGAGGGTGCTGCAGACACTCAAAACAAAATGATTTTAAAGTCTGGGAAAACAAATTGATTTCTTCACTTCTTCTCTTATAAGCTGCAATCAGTGCCCCCCACAAACTATAAATAGAAAGAAAAAAAAAATCGTAGGCGTTTGTAAAATTTACTGTCCAGATGACATTACTAAGAGGTGATGACTCAAACAAGGATGATTTCTCAGAATTGCAAAACTCCTTTAGTGCCAAGTGGATAAGTCTTAATGTCAAAGAAGCACCGCCTTTTGCAATATAGTTTTGCACTCCACCCTTTGAGACTGCACCAGTGGCTGCACACTGCATGTGTCAGTCTGTTAGCAAAACATCCCATGAACCGCTGGACAAATTTGAATGAAACTTGCAGAAAGTAATCATTAGATGTCCATCTACAACTGATAAACCTTTGGAGTCAACCTGATTTAAGATGGCTGCCACAGCTAACTGACCTTACAAAATTGGTTTTAACTCAGTCAATTTTACAGATATTGACCTAAAGTTTAGGCTTTTATTAGTTGAAACTGATCCCCAGTACATATTCTAAGAGCTCACAGATTGTGCAAGAGATTTGTTTAAAATGTTTGCCATAAACTATTTGGAGTCACCCTTGTCTGTCTGTTAGCAGAATATGTTGTGAGCGACTGGATGGATTTTAATGAAACTTTCACAACATAATTACTGGATGTACCTCTAAAGCTGATCAGCTTTTGGAGTCAACCTAAATCAAGATGGCTGCCACAGCCATTGACTTTAGAAAATTGGCTGTAATTCAGTCAGTTTTCCAAAAATTTAGCTAAAATTTGAAGCTCAATGAATGCATTTTTTTGTATATTTTCTGTCTAGGATGGGATTGTCGGTTTAAGTTTTCTGCGCAGTCATCTTCGCGGTGAGTCATCGTCTCATGAGTCCCTTTACACACGTCCCACGTCTCTTTTGCCAAATATGTCGGTCCGTCCACACGGTTTTCCCCTCATCCTGGGCCGAGCCCGCACACGCACTGCTCCGAAATCAGCATCCCCGTGATGCAAGATTAGAGAAGTTCAGTTTTTTTTTTTTTCTCTTGATATATTGTAAATAATATCAGATGACTAAAAAAAATGAGGAAGCAACCCAGAAGGGAAGTTTTCCTGCTGTGTCATTCCGATGGCTCAGAGATGTGCTCAGACAAACACACAGAAGATTGGTAAAGTTCAACCAGGACGTGAAGGAAGTTCTGAGACATAACAGAGCGTCTCAGTGAAGGCAGCTCCTTCACATCTGCTGTGCAAAGACATCATTAAAGAAACTGATTAGGCATTAGCTAAATATCGCTGTTTGTTTTTTTGCAAACATGACGAGCATTAGTAAGCAGTATTTATTTCTGTAAACTCCAAAATCTCCTTTTTTCTTACAAATACAGATTGATGAAGGTGTGCATGACATTGTGACACGCTAAGATTCAACAACAAAACCTTGTGAAAGTATTCATACCTTTTGAACTTTTCCGCATTTCTTAATGTTATAAACACAACGTTCAGAGAATTTTTCTGGGGTTTTATGTGATGGACTCGGGGTCCCCAAGTGACAAGTTCTGGTCCTTATTCAGACTCACATGAAGTCTTATCTGGAACAAGATCAGTTGTTAAATTGCAGTCGAATAAAATTATTATTTTTAAAAACGTATATGTATTTTCTTGTCCCTGCAATTGCAGTAATTTATTCTAGCCAGCGCAGCTTTTCCCACATTTACGATAGTTCAACTTTTCTAGCCTGGCCTGCCATTTCCCTCTCTGCCCCTCGGCAGGAAGGAGCCGCCAGCCCGTGGACACGTCCAGGCCTGTGAAGACAATGTGGTGAGTGAAGAAAACCAGCATGGCTGTCACGAAAACAGAACTTCAATGTGAACAGTATATTCTGGAGCTTTGGCGGGGAAAACGCTCTTTAATCGGACCTTGCTGAAGTTTAACTGAAGGCCGCTAAGACAGATCAACATTAAGTAGCACAAATTCAGTCCACCTGTGTGGGATTTAAAATGAGTATAAATCCAGCTGTTCTAATAAGGCCTCGGAGGTTTGTTACAGAGCAGTAGTCATCAAACAGCATCATGAAGACAGAGGAACACACCGGACAGCTCAGGGATGCAGTTGCTGAGAGATTTTCACTTCACAATTATTAATGACTTTGCGGTGGTCTGTCACACCAAATCCCAGTAAAATACTTTGTGACAACATGTAGAATAAGTCAAGGTGTATGAATTATTTTCACAAGGCACTGGAACTCTTTAAACCCGTGTCTTGACTTTAAACAGTGGCTCCCAAAGTTGGGGTTTGCGACCCCCAGTGTGGGTCACAAACCAATTTGGGGTCTTGGCACAATCTCTTGAAATCCAATAAAATTACAAAACAATTCCTACAAGCATACTTTTACTATAATTTTTACAAAAGATAACAATAGTCATAAATAGGGAAAAATTAGTATAATATGAGTTGGAACCATTTCTGTTGTCATTATGTTGTTATTTATTTCCTTTTTTAGCGTTTGTTTAACCACATACATTTGGGATCGCAAGTCTTTGTTGGGGTTTTTTTCGGAATCAGAAGCTAAAATATTTTGCAAACTTTAAATATTTGCATCTATATGAGCAGCAAACTTTGACCAGAGCGTGTGAGCAAAAAATCCGTCGTGCGGATCCTAACGACCCTCGGGAGGGAGGGGAAAGAGAGTGATTTGCATGCGAGTTGAGGCTGCAAATAAACGGAGCGACCCTCTTTATTTTCATTGAAAAAAGCTCCTTGAATGGGAAGCGTGACATCTTCAGTTGCATTTTTTTAAGTAATTTGTGAGCAAAAATGGTAAACATATTCAAAAACATTTCTTTGCACAGGTAAAATCTTTCTCTTTTGTTGTTTTTTTTTTAGCAGAAAATAGTTTTTTCTACCCATCATCACAACTGTCAGCAAGAAAACTTACATAATAAGAGAACAATAACAGATTGCTAGAGAATATTTATATTCCAGAGTCAAATACTTGTAAAATTCTCAGTTACCTGCTGTTTGTAGTCTTGCTGGATGGGAAGCAGCTCCTCTTTGCTTCTCTGTTTCAGAGTCCTCCTTCAAATGATCCAGGATTTAAATGCCGTCTATTGTTTGAATCATTTTTGGAAGCACAAGCAAGTGAAAGGGCCCCAGTCTTAAACCAGATTATGTTTCCTCTTTTTCTGACACCCAAGAGCGGGGTGCAAAGGGAAGTTTTTATGTCAACACCTCCACCACTCTATCCAAGACAGAAATAATCACAGATTTTGGCAAGCCGTCATGTGACATAATCACGATCGGCCATAAAAGGAGTCAACGAGTTCAAACATAAACAAACACCACAACATGGCTTTCAGTCTTACTGTGTCGTCTTCTGTCTGACTTACCCAACTTAGTTTTTTATGGAAATTCTCATCAAAATTAAAAGTCTAGCTTTCTTTAAAAGAACGTATATCGCCTGCCACCTTTCATGCCATCGTTTTAGATAACTTTATGTTGAGAAATGATGGAACTGTAGTTGTGTTGATCAAACCTTGAAAACAATGTTATGTGCGATCTTATGGAATATCACAAGATGTCACACTCAGAGTATGTGTTGTGAATGACTCTCAGCTACTATCACAGCAACTTTTAGGCGAATATCTGTTAAATAGACTGAGTTATAACCATTTTTGTGTTTCCTAAGGTGGATTAGCTGTAGTGGCTATCCTAAATTGGCTTGGCTCCAAAATGTAATCATTTGTAGATGTGAATCTAATGATTACTTTGCTAAAGTTTAATAAAAATCCATTCAGTGGTTTATGAGATATTTTGCTAACAGACAAACAGGGTTGACTCCAACAGTTAGTGCTAAAGTTTTAAGCAAAGATGTCATGCAAGGTGTAGCGCTTAGAGTATGTAATGTCAATGACGCTCATCTACTTCTACATCAAATCTCAGCTCAATAACTGTCAAATTAACTGAATTATAGTCATTTTTGTGTTTTTTAAATTCATTGGGCTGTGGTGGACATCTTGATGTAGGTTGGCTTTAAAAGTTAATCAGTTGTAGACGTACATCCAATGATTATTCTTCTGAAAGATTCAATAAAATCCATCTGAGGGTTCACAAGATATTTTGCCAACAGACAGCCAGAGTTTACTCTAAAAGGGGAAAGGTTAAAATTTAAAGAAAAAATTTGAGCAATCTGTTTGCACTCAGGTTATTTGTTGGGGATAAGGCTTAGCTACTACCACACTGAATTTTAGCACAATAACTGTAAAATTGCATGAATTATAGCCATTTTTGTGTTTTTGAAGGTCAATTGGCTTCAGCAGCCATTTGAAATTGGGTTGACTCCAAAAGTTAATTAGTTGTAGATCTGCATCCAATATTTACTTTCTGAGCGTTCGAATAAAATTCGTTATGTGGTTCATGAGATATTTTGCTAACAGACACATACATTTTTGCCCACCTTTCTCCTTTCAGCAATGGGCGATAAGTCAGGTTCTCACCTGGTGTATTATAACGGATACTCCAGCTGATGCTGCAGCGTGCGGCTGCGCTTTGTTGTCAAGAACCCTGAAAAATAAACGCTTGACTTTCAAGTGACGAGTGAACGCTGTTAATTTCATCTTCTTGAGACAGTTTGTCCATAACTGATCAGCACCGCTCAAAACTTAAGAACAAAACAAGTGTTTTTGGGGGTGCAGCTTTATGGAGCGCTGAAGTTTCCCTTCAGAGGGAAAGGGCTCCGACGTAACGTTCACGGTCACACTAATCTCCATAATGATGATGATGAAGAACCCATCAGAGGCGGTTTGAGAGAAAAAGCCTCCAAAACCTCCTTCATGCATGTTGATTGTGTTTATTCGTGGCAGTTAGGTTGATGAGGGAGCAATATGGAGGAGGCTGGATGGACACTTGTTACATGTTACAGTTAAAATATCAGACATCTCTTGACGAAGAACAAACGGCGAAGGCAGACTGAAATCAAGGCATCTGTGAAGGCTCTCAGGAATGCAAATTCAAAAGCACTTCATTACGTGCTTTCTCTTTGCAATCTTGTGTCTGAGAGAGCGAACTAAGTGGTTAATCAAGCCCAAAAAAAAAAAAAATGGACCGCGTCTGAGGGGCCGGAGAGGAGACGCCACCGTTCGCAGGCGAGACCGGGCCTCTGAGCGCATTCGGAGAATTTCCTGCGTGCTGGCGCGCGTGAGAACGTGCAACAATACACGCAACAATACATTTGTTTGAAAGAAAAACCCACGATGGACAAGGAAATGAGCTGAAACCAATAAAACTTGTGATTTTTTTAAATAATGGTTGAAGAGCATTGTCTTGACAAAAAGGTTGGTACTCTTAACTTAATATTTTGTTGCCCAACCTTTGAGGCAGTCACTGCAACCAAGCAACTCCTGCACCTGTCCACAGGTATTCTGGCCCGCTCCTCCTGAGCAAACTGCTCCAGCTGTCTCGGGTTTGAAGCGTTCCTTCTCCAGATGTTTCGACTCCTTCCACAGATGTTCAAGAGGATTTAGATCAGAGTCCGCACAGCCACTTCAGAAAAGTCCAATGCTTTGTTCTCAGCCATTCTTGGTGTTTTGGCTCATTATCCTGTTGGAGGACCCCATTACCTGCAACTGAGACCGGGCGGCACATTTGGCTCCAGAATGCCTTGATAGTCTTGAGATGTCATCATACCCTGCACTGATTGAAGACATCCTGTGAACATAAGAGCCAACTCCGGGTTTCACAGTATTGTGTTCTGTTCTTTCCTTCCATTTTGAGTCTGTGATGGTAATACAAACAAATTTATCCCAATCTGAAATGAATTAGAAAGATCTAAATTCATCCTCACAACTAAAAACAAGACAGCATTTTTTTAAGGACATGAATATGACCCAATTGGAATCCAACAGGTTAGTAAAAAATTAAAGTGTAAGATTAGCCTTGTATGGAAATTCTTACATACATTTAGTAAATTTTCTTTACAACTAAAGGAAGCTGTATGACCTAATATGGCTTCAAATGATTTAATACTGTTAATAAATGAAAACACTTTTAGATGCCACTGTAAAATGAGATCCGTGGAAGTGGTGAGTCTCGCGGTTTGCTCAAAATACAGTGCCGTGCAAAAGTCTTTAGTCATCCCTCATTTCTATATATTTTGCTTCCAGGATCCAGACTTCGTATAATCTTTTAACATGATTGCATAATGTTTTTTTCACATTTTCTGAAGGTTTCCTTTGAACTTAATTTAAGTCTGACCTGTGAATCGTTCAGGCATAAAGGGGTTCCTAAACTCAGGGATGAATCATGCTGTGTTGACACCTCACTTTGTGAAAAAACAGATTTATGTTGGATTTTTGGGCACTTTGGCGCTCACAAAGATACAATTTGTTTCCATTTATTTAGTGCAATGTATGAAAAATACCACTGATAGCAATTTGAGAAACCTAAAATTGTGTTTTAGCACCAACAAGATGATTTTCAAAGAGCTTTTAGCTGAAAAGGTGTTGATGATCAAATGAAGGATGATACATCTCTCTGGTCCTGTATCAGATCTTTGCTGGATTATTTTTTTCCCTTTTACTGTATGTAATGATATTCTGCTGTAGATAGATTTTTAGCCTGGATTTTCCTTTTTTTGTCCTCCATTTGATTATGTTTTTAAAACACTGTACAGTATGCTGTCATCGGGTATAAGCACTGGACTAAAAACAAGTGAAAAAGTTGACAAATCCAAAGAAAACCGGAAAGACCTTCAAAATATTCTGGAGAACTTTTGCTCATAACCAACTTAAAAGATTACCAAAAGGTTTGGCTCCTTGGAAGCGAAGTATAAAGAAATTTGTTGTGGTTTAAAGCTTTTGCACAATCCTGTTTATCGCACAGGTAGGTCATTTCTAACCCCTGAACTAGATTTTGCTAAATATTTAATCCATCAGGACCCAAAAACCTCTTGATAAAGACCTGGAGCTGGTCTGTGAGACCCATGCTTGTGCCGTGTGGCCATTTGATGGCCGTAACGACAACTGGTGCGATGCCGAACCTTGACACTAAACTCTTATTTCTATGACTCTGGAACTGACATAAAACGATCCGGTTTTGTGTTTAAAGTAAATGGTGATCTTTTCCTAATCCTTTTCGATTTGATGCCTGAGTTTAAACCAAACGCCACAAATGAGGAAGAAAACTAAAACTAACTATGGTCACATGACAATCACAAGAAGCTGTAACCCCCGGTGTCCATGGTGAAACTAAGTAAATAAAACAACGGTTTCCTTCTGGAATTGAACCAGGATTTCAGAAACACACAACCAACCACCACCAAACCTCCTGATTAGGAAATGTTGCTGGTCTCTGAGGCACGTAGTTCTTGCTGAAGCCTTTGTTGTTTCAGGCAATAGGTGTGTTGGGACTGCCTTAATGCAAAATCCCATGAAAATGTAGATTATTCTGTTGTTTGCAGAAATGTTAACCTTTTCACCCAGAGTTTTTCTTGTAACATTTTGGATTATAGTGGTTTTTAGACATCTTCATTGTCATTTTTTTTAGGCGTTTGATCCAGCTTGTCCTTTAAAAACAAGTTCTGCGCAACCTCGACAACTTGGAATCACGTCAACGGTCAATTCTGCAAATTCTGTCCAACTTTGCTCTGAGAAACTTCATGCTTAAACTGGTGAACTCTTCAAAACTCAGAATCGTGTTTGGGCTGGCTGTACGAGTGTCAGATCAATTGAGAGATTAGTTGCGTTATTATAATGTTTTCCCCTTTAAACAAAATCAGCTCAGATCAGCTTAAATAATCTTCTTTGCTCCCCAGGAACGTGTCATGCACCAGACAAATGGCTTTGATTTCCTTATGACGAAGGCTTTTCTTCCTCTGATCCTTTTATTGTTCAGTGGCCAGAATGTGCGGAATGCAAGTGTGTGTGAGTGAACCCAGCACGAGCTGACACTCGGCATTAGCTCCGCGGGCGGAGAATATGGCCGAGGACGCTCCGGTGGAAACGGAGAAGAAGACATCCGAGCCGAGTCCGCTGAGTGGGGAGACACATGAGGCGGAGGAAGAGTGGAGCGAATGCCTTGAAACGATACGTGGCGTTTGATCTCCCCAGGACGGGTCAGGCCTTACGGGTGGAGCATCTGATCTGATGTGGACTCGGGGAAAGCCTTAAAAGGGATAGTCTGGTCATTTCTGAAAGGATGTTAGGTCTAGTAGTCATCAATAGTTAGTCATCAATAGTTAGTCCCATTTCAGTCACAGAGTATGGAGAAAAAGGCAAAAGTTTTCATCCAGGCTAGGCTAAAAGTGTCTTGTTTTAAATCATTTTCAGGCTCAGAAAACAACTCTTTCCTGATGGTGCGGAGGCTGTGAATGTCATCAGTCCACCAGGAGTTGAAAAACCTTTGGACAGACCATATGAGCCGATCAGGTGAACAATGTTTCTAACCTACTGACTTCGTGGCTATATTTAGCAAGTATTCAAACCCCTCTAGTGACACTGTTTCAAAAGAGCAACTAGCGACAAATCTTGCGACTTTTTCTGGTGTAATGGGAGACTTATGGAGATTGATGTGAAGGAAGGAATCCCTCTTACTCTTCTCAACGCTGCCGTGGGCTCCTCCCGCGTCCCAAAGCACTCAGAGGCGACCCAGTCCTCCCAGCTGCAGTCAGAGCAGGAGATGTTCCCCCCCCTTCCACATCCAGACTGCATGGAAGCTGCTGCTGGCTGATCCCTCCCTGGCTTCCAGTCAGTGTGGGATGCGAATGTAAAATTTTTCTTTGTCTAAAATAAATCAAATCAACAGAACATGCACATAGTCAAATATGCAAATTAGGCGATGGCATCGTTTAGCAACTTTTAGGACCTCCAGTAGCTGCTTTTCCTAATGAGGAGTTGGCAACACTGCAGGTGGACTGATACATTCACAGCCATTGGCATACAGGCTACATCTATCCTCAGCACATCTTTGCTTAGTAGCACGAACGTTGTTCGGTTGAGAAAACAGCAACAAAGTTTAATATTAGCTTATGTAGCA
The DNA here is from genome assembly GCF_001649575.2 of Kryptolebias marmoratus. Classification (NCBI taxonomy): domain Eukaryota; kingdom Metazoa; phylum Chordata; class Actinopteri; order Cyprinodontiformes; family Rivulidae; genus Kryptolebias; species Kryptolebias marmoratus. Next base: position 14,665,933 of record NC_051447.1, on the reverse strand, counting down.
TTCTTTCACACCGGTATGTCTGTTCTGGAATAGAGTTCTTTTATAAGCCTGACAAAGGAGCCTGAAATCCTTCGAGAAGTATACTTCCTTAAACCCAAATCAAGTTTATACGAAAGGTTTCCTTGATAGTCACTCGGGGCTCCTGGAGTGGCTTCAAATAGCCATTGTTTCCCCCTATTCTCTTCATTTTAATCAGAGAACTCATGTCTGCAGACGTAAAATAATAGCCTCTAAAATGACCCCCCCCCCTCTTTCTCTCTCTCTTTCAGGTAGCACTTGTCTTTGTCTCGTTTACCTGTGACTCTTTGATCTCGTCGGTGTGCGATGGTGTTTGATTCCTCGGGTGCTTTGACAGTTTGGAGGTTGTCAAAAGGCCTCCCAGTGTCTGAAGTTAGATCAGAAGAGAGAGAGAGAGACAGAGAGAGAGAGAGGGGCCAGAAAGCCGGTGTCCAGCTGGGAGAAGATCAGAAGAGACTCAAACTTTGGCAGGAAGCATTGTGAGGTACACCGTGGCTGCTAGCTCTCCTAACTTTTCCCTTTGTGTGTTTTTCTCCTTTTTTATATCTATATGTCTTGTCTTCTCCCTGTCTTATCTTCTGCTCTGATTGTTGAATGGCTCAGTTAAAGGTCTGTGAGGTTTTATCTGATTTTGCCAAAATAAAGTCACGTTAGGTGTGCGTTATTCCTTTCAGATGTTCCTCGAGGTTTAAAGCCTGTGTGTGTGTGTGAGTGTGCATGTACGACATCAGTCTGAGATAAAGTCATAAAGAATAACTCAAAACACATCTATCTTTACTTCCCTTTACATGCCGGTTGACTATCAAACCCAGGGACTGTTTCAAGAGGAAATCGTTACCTACAAATCAAAAATGAGACGTGTTTTTGAGGTTTTCTTGGAAGCTTTAAATGAAGTGATCAATCATTTCAGTTCCTGTAATTAAAGGATATGTTATCCAGTGTATGAAATTTGGACGGGATCACTTCTGAGCCACATCTGGATGAACTGAGGAGACCATTGAACCTGTTTTGAAAGTGTAATTCTGCCCTCTAGTGGTTTAAAAGTGGAGCGAGCCAAGTTTTTGGCACAGAAAGTACAGGCAGGGAGCTTTATTTGGCACTTTGTGTGGTTAGAGAAAACTATTTAGGCTTCTAATAAAATTGTTCTAAGGCCTCAGATCAAATCAGTGGTGAATAATTAGCCAAAAGAAACAAAATAGCTAAATAATGCTGCACTGTGGGCCTCTATTTTATTTGCTCTGTAGTGTTAGAGGTTTTTTTTTCAGTGTCCTTAAAGGCCTTAAAAAGGATTCTGACATTTAATAGTGTTAAATTGTATTCACTGTGTGTCATCTGTAAGCCATGTGGTTCAATTTGAGTCCTACTCAGCCACTTTTACAGATATTGAGCTTGAATTTGATGTGATAGTAGGCAAGAGTCATCCCCATCGCATATTCTGAGCACTAATTGATCTCGCAAGATCTGTTCTTAAATCTTCGCCTTTAACTGTTACAGTCGCTGCTGCCTGTCTGGACCAACTATCTGATGAGCCACTGGGTGGATTTTAATGAAACTTCCTGAAAGTGACCCTTGGATGTACATCTACAGCTCGTTACCTTTTGGAGTCTAGCTCAAATCCGAGTTTTGTGCGTTCTCGTTGCAATAAAACTTCAGTTTAGCACCGTGTCATTTTTAAAACTTCTTAGATGTTTCCAAGTAAACCATATTTCATCTTTAGAAAAATGTAACCTTTTCCTTTCACAAGAGACTGACATAAGTAGACTGAAAAAGTCCCCTAAACCTGTATATTACAGGAAACTGATGGTCATGGACGACATAGAACTTTATTGAGACTTGCTGTTTATTTATTCAAACAAAAAATAGGCTGCAAATAAAAGGTTTTAGCTTTCCAATAAACATAAATGCTCATGGCAGTTTTCAAGACACTATCTAGAGCGGTGATTCCCAATCCTGGTCCTGGAGGGCCACTGTCGTTTCCCTGCTCTTCAGAAGAAGCCTGTTAATTATTCAGTCATTAACATCAGGTGTGTCATAGCAGAGAAACAACTAAAACATGCAGCTTAATGTTCCCCGAGGACCAGGGTCGGAAACCACTTTGTCTCGGAGAATTTGAGTCAAAGGATAAAGTGGAAACTTGAGGCCTCTGGTGCACAGATCGTTGAAGGTGTGAGAATGACTGATGGTACATCTTGTGTCTATAGTTTGAACTTTTAAAGAACAATGACAGGTTCTAATTGTAAAAAAAATACTGTTAAAGAACTTTTTAAAAGTAAAGATGGAGTCGATGGATTCGGTTAAGTTCATTCAACTTGCAGCAAGGAGACAAGTGAGTACAACAGGACAGAGTTGAGGGGCAGCCCCTCACAGCTCATTTTTAAGCACAACTAACATTACAACAAAGTCACAAATCTTTGTTCCCTGAACTTTGATAATGATAATGTTGTTAAAGATGTATTTAATTAGAATTACGACTAGTCAAAATGAAAAACAAGATATCTTGAATTTACTTTATGACTAGTCATAACTTAATTGTAGATATCTGTAATATTATTTTAAGATAATCAGATAGTCAGTAATTCATTGTAGATACAGTATGTTGCCAAAAGTATTTGCTCACCCATCTAAATTATTGGAATCAGGTGTTCCGATCACTGCCATGGCCACAGGTGTAAAAAATGAAGCACCTAGGCATGCAGACTGCTTCTACAAACATTTGTGAAAGAATGGGTCGCTCTCAGTAGCTCAGTGAATTCCAGCGTGGAACCGTGATGGGATGCCACCTGTGCAACAAATCCAGTCGGGAAATTTCCTCGCTCCTAAATATTCCACAGTCAACTGTCAGCTGTGTTGTAAGAAAATGGAAGTGTCTGGGAACGACAGCAACTCAGGTGCGAAGTGGTAGGCCACGTAAACTGACGGAGCGGGATTAGCGGATGGTGAAGCACATATTGCGAAGAGGTGGCCAGTTTTCTGCAGAGTCAATCACTACAGAACTCTAAACTTCTTGTGGCCTTCAGATTAGCTCAAGAACAGTGCGCTGAGAGCTTCATGGAATGGGTTTCCATGGTTGAGCAGCTGCTTTCAAGCCATACATCACCTGGTGCAATGCAAAGCGTCGGATGCAGTGGTGTAAAGCACGCCGCCACTAGACTCTAGAGCAGTGGAGGCATGTTCTCTGGAGTGACGAATTGCGCTTCTCCATCTGGCAATCCGATGGACTAGTCTGGGTCTGGCTGCTGCCAGGAGAACGGTACTTGTCTGACTGCATTGTGCCAAGTGTAAAGTTTGGTGGAGGGGGGATTATGGTGTGGGGTGTGGCTGCTTAGTTCCAGTGAAAGGAACTCAGACTGCTTCAGCATACCAAGACATTTTGGGCAATTTCATGCTCCCAATTTTGTGAGAACAGTTTAGGGATGGCCTCTTCCTGTTCCAACTGGACACCAGGGCACAAAGCAAGGTCCATAAAGACATGGATGAGCGAGTTTGGTGTGGAAGAACTTGACCGGCCCGCACAGAGTCCTGACCTCAACCCGATAAAACACCTTTGGGATGAATTAGAGCAGAGACTGTGAGCCAGGCCTTCTCATCCAACATCAGTGTCTGACCTCACAAATGAGCTTCTGGGCGAATGGTCAAAAATTCCCAGAGACATTCCTAAACCTTGTGGAAAGCCTTCCCAGAAGAGTTGAATCTCTTATAGCTGCAAAGGGTGGGCCAACATCATATTAAACCCTATGAATTAAGAATGGGATGTCACTCAAGTTCATACGTGTCTGAAGGGAGGCGAGCGAATACTTTTGGCAATATAGTGTATTTTGAATTGAAGTCTCCATAGAACTCAATGTTAAATCTGATGTCATATAAACTAGTCAGAATGCAATTAGAGATATCTTAAATTACTAATACGTCTAGTCATAAACCAATTTTAGATATCTGGAATGTAAGGGCGGTAAAACCGAATTTATGTTAAAACGGCCTGCCATACATACAGTTCATTCAGAGAGAATTACGGTTACTTAAAGTAGACTGACAGCGGTGTGGAGCCGCAGCTGCTCTCTTTAAATATAAAAGGCGTCACTAATCGATCGACGATGCTTCCCGCTCCGCTCGGTGCTCCTCTCCGTCCTCCTCCGCGGCTCTTTCAGTCTCCCTAACGGACCTTATCCTCGTCGACCTCCTGCTGCTTCTGCTCGACTCCTTCAACAATGGCCACCACAGTGAAACTGAACACCGGTGCCGACATGCCCATTCTGGGACTGGGAACGTGGAAGGTGCGTTTAATTTTAATTTTTTTTTTGACTAACTAGCATGCCTCGTTTTGCTAAAGTTAACTAGTTCGCCTGTGAGGTTAGCTAGCTCAGCGGTTCTAAAGAAAGCATGACTGGAGACTATTTATATGACTTAATGTTGTCTAAGTTTTAATTTAAATGCATTCGTAATTGCATACAGACGATTATGTTACTTTAGCACCACCTGAAGGAATGCATGTTTTACTAACTTCACCTAAATGCGTCCTGGTTTCTAGAAAATGCGCTTTATTTGCCCCAGAGTTCTGCTCCTAAAGCTCCACTTTTATTCCTTGTGAACCATTTCTATCACAGTTTTAGCTGAGATTGTGTTACAGGAAGAGACAGCGAGTTACGTAACCTCATCTCTAAAGTGCTGATGTTATTTTTACAGGAACAAAAAGCTGGAACATGCTCCAACAATCACACCCAGCAGGTTTCCTGTACTTGACCTGCTAGTTTGCTGCTTCCTTCTTAAAGCAATCCTGTGAAATGTATACAGTCAAAATGTTTTGTTTTTGTTTCAGTTTTAATAAATTACACATGTTCAAGTTTGATTTTAAGGAAGTTAAATGAAAATTAGCATGATTTTTGAGGTCATTTCTAGCTTTAAAGACTATTATTAAGCAGTATTTAACAACTAGAAACCACATTTCTTTTTATTAAAGACACAGTGATTTAAATGAACTCATGTGAGGTGCATAACTTGACATAGGACTCAGACTTTTTCATATTTGCAAAAACATTGCATAACAAGTACCCATCCATTTTGTTTTGCTAATCTAACTCCCATTTTCTATGAAAATTATGCCAAAATCCTTAACTCTGGATAGTTTCTAACCATGTTTTTTGTTTAGTGTAGCGAGCTAATCTGAAGAATAGTCTGCATATGTTCTTTGAAAAATCTGGTGTCAGGTGTTACAGTCATAACCCAAGAAGTTTTGGTTCTAAGGTGCTCGGTATCAAGACAAAAATAACCCAGACTTTACCAAGTTTTAAAATTATTCAAGTCTAAATTTGCGTGTATAGAGCGTACAAGTGTTAACTCAATGCCAGGACTGAATGACATCAGCAATGAGTCCATCATTACACCGATAAAGAGAATATCAACAACTTTTTTTTACACTTAAGGTCAGATTTGAACAATTTTCGAACCTGGTAAGGACTAGATCATATTCAGAAATGGTGAACACTTGTTTCTAAACCCCCCAATCGTTCTTGTCTGCCAGTCTCCACCCGGGAAAGTCACAGAGGCGGTGAAAGCAGCCATTTCGGCTGGTTACAGACACATCGACGGGGCTTTTGTCTACCAGAATGAGGCGGAGGTGGGCGAGGGGGTCAACGCCATGATCAAGGACGGCGTGGTCAAGAGAGAAGAGCTCTTCATTGTTAGCAAGGTAACTCGTAAAACAAAGTACACGCACAGTAAAACAACCGAGTCGCACAATAAAAGTTGTGTGTTTGGATTAAATATTCAACACGTTTATATTGCCTCATTCTGTTTTACAGCTGTGGTGCACCTTCCACGAGAAGCCCCTGGTACGGAAAGGCTGCAAGAAGACTCTCAGTGATCTTAAACTGGACTACTTAGACCTGTATCTGGTGCACTGGCCCATGGGTTTTAAGGTAGGGATACTGCTTTGAACCTTCTCTTAGCATCGGTCTTACAGAACCAGTTTTATTAGGATGAAGCAGGTCTGAATACTAAATGGGTCTTTTGACTAATTTATGTGCCACTTGTACTCCTATATTTTAGTACAACATTTAATTTGATTGATTAACGTGCTTGTGTTTGTTGTGTCACAGTCTGGGGGTGACAATTTTCCTTTGGACAGTAACGGCGAGACTATCCCTGATAATAGTCACTTACTGGAGACATGGGAGGTACGTTTGTCAAACATCACTAATATCCTGTGCAAATTTTCAAACAAGTGGAGTTTAATCAGACTGATTATGACTTTCATTTTTACTCATTTCAATATTAACAATAGATGGAACTGTTACTCACATCATGGATCATATAAACAGATATTTCTGCTTTTAATGGATTAACGTTGAAATAGTCGAATATAAACACTTCCTGAACTGTTCTCTCCATTTTTGGGTCTCGTATGGCAACTTTCAAATCAAGTACTGAGTATCACCTGATTCATACCATCTCTACATTGACAGCTTCATAAATGAAATATATTAAAGCAGAACTGAAAAGTGTTTTTGTGTTTTTCAGGGCATGGAAGAGCTGGTTGATGCTGGTTTGGTCAAAGCGATCGGCATCTCCAACTTCAACAAGGACCAGATCGAAGCCATTCTCAACAAGCCAGGCCTTAAATACAAGCCTGCCAACAACCAGGTACACTTAAGTTTACTTTCTGCTCTTCATGGAGGAGTTATATGTTTAACTAGAGGGACGTTGCAAAGCAGGAAAACAAACACAAGCTCGAGGCTCCTAAAGGGTAAAAGTAATGGCATTATCTGTCTCTTCCCATCTGTGCTGAGATATATAAATGAGGTGCATCAGTTTCTCCTCCGGCCAAACCAATTATCTGATCTGACCTTTTATATTTTTGTGCTTTCTCTGAACCATTGCTCACAATCAGTGTCCTGCTTCATCTGGTTGTGTCTTTTATCAGATTAAAGCACCATTTTCTTTCTGCCTTTTGTGATTCCACACACTGAACAAAAAGAGCAAAGTAGTCTTGTTTCATGTTAGTGAATGTTTAGTGGATGTAGACTCATTTTTAGGCATTTTAAGAAAATCCGCATCATGAAAGCAAATCTAAACGTATGATTGCAGCTCTTTTTTTTCCTGCTATCTTTGACTGTGTTTGTTTTCTTCCTCTTTAGATCGAGTGCCACCCATATCTGACCCAGGAGAAGCTGATCAACTACTGCAACTCTCAGGGCATCACGGTGACAGCCTACAGCCCTCTCGGGTCCCCAGACAGACCCTGGTATGTTTGCATTCGTAGTGGTTGGTTTCAGCATGTCACTGTTCCTCTTTGTGGTTTATTTAGTCATTTGAGCTCCAACAGGCTTTGTTTTATAATCTGTTGAATAATAATACGAAGCCCGGTTCTGCTTTTAGTTGCGGGCAAAAAGCTGCGTTTGAGTCTTATTGGGAAAAGTGGATAATTGCATATAATTGCAGGGCTAAACCAGAAGACCCTTCACTTCTCGATGAGCCTACCATTAAAGCCATCGCTGAGAAGCACAACAAGACACCTGCTCAGGTATAACACTTCAGATGCCTCTAAGAGTCACGGGGATCTCTTAGGACTAAATGCAAGTTTCTTTGTTTTCTTTATACTATGGTTAAGTAACCTTTAGGTTTTTGAAAATAGACTCTCACCCATATGATAGAAAGTAGTTTGTGTTCATATGTCCCCCGCCTGATGTCTTTGCCAGGTCTTGATCCACTTCCACATCCAAAGAAACGTGATCGTGATCCCCAAATCCATCACACCACAGCGCATTCAGGAGAACTTCCAGGTCAATTACCGAGCAAATATTTCTTTCTTTTTTTCCTCAATCAAATTGACTAACAGCTTTTCTGTTAGGGCGTTAAAACCTTTGTGTAAATGACTGCAGGTGTTTGACTTTGAATTGACTGAAGAAGAAATGAAAACGATATTAGGATTCAACAGGAACTGGAGAGTCTGCCCCATGCAGTGGTAAGAAGCATTTTCCTTGTTGTTTTAAGATTGTTTGAACCTGTGCAAAGGGTCTGCCTTGTTTGATTTGTTCTTGTTTTTGTTTTCAGGGGCAAAAAGCACAAAGACTATCCGTTCAACACTGAGTTCTGAGATAAAATGTGCCGACGTTCCACAGATGCTGGAGTCTGCTGTTCTGGATTCTCCACACCCTTTTTGTTCAGATCAATTTTAACTATTTGTCAGTTTTTTATTAGGAAAATTTTGTTTGAGCTCACTAAATTTAGCTGCTGAAGCAGAAAATGCAAATGGTGAATTTCACCTGTTGTTCTCCCGTTTTAAAGAAACGCGTGTTTATTAGAGTAAAAAGTTGGAAAGTTTGTAGCATTACATTTTGAAATAAGGAAAAATCTGCCTATGATAAACTTAGTTTTCCAAAATATGTCATTATATTTTTGTAGATGGAAAATCTGACAAAGGATTCTCCTTATTTACCTTTTTTTATATAGTTCTTTTAAAAGCAGCTGTATTTTTTTTTTTTTTTATTGGGAAGAAAAATTGGTGCCTTAAATTGTACGTTTTATTCCAAAGTTCTGATCATTTACATCTAAAACCCAGAACATGTTGTATTACATCAGCTCGTCTTGGGATAAATCATATGTGGCACTTTGTCACGTGTTTGAGTCCTGTTACAAAACACTCCGCTTTCACTTCCTGTGTTGTGTGTGTGAAGCACTCCAATAAATTCCTGTAGGAGAATACAACAAGCGTCTGCAAGTTTTCTAAGCTGACAAGTGAAAAGAAGAATTGGGTTAGTAATTGTCTACGAGGCTACAAAAGCTGGCAAGAACCCAAACTACAACTGGTACAAGGAATGAATGAACTGGCAGAGATTTAAAGGACCTGGGTTGAATATACAATATTTTGTTGTGTTTGTTTTTTATCATGTTTATGTTTGTTATCAACTCGTTTTCTCCTCTTCCAAAGGTCTGAACTTTTGCTTTAAGAGTGCCGGAAAAGAAAAAAAACAGAAGTTACACAGAAAAAACAGGTTTTATTTGCACAAATTAAGGTTCACAAATCAAGTAGAAATTTCATTTATTCAACAAATTAAATAAAAGTTTTACAACCCTTAGTGCAGAACAGGCGTAAAGAAAAGAACAAATGTCAGTATTAATATATCAGGAGAAGTTTACTGCTTTTCTCACTGGGACTTATCTTGCTCTAAGTTATGGCTGTTCCTGTGAGCGTTGCTGTCTTTTGTGCTTGCAGTGAGATCTCACCTTTAAAGTTTAGTGATTTTCATCATATAAAGCTGACATGATGCTGATTCATCTACAGTTAGAACATAACTAAGACCTTTTAGACCTTTTAACTCTTCTGCTTTTTTAAGAACCGAAGCCATCCTGATCGAGGCAGAGACTCTACATCCTGGACAGGTCAGTACTCCATCACTGATAACACTTGTGCTTATGAACAGTTTGAATCGACATTTAAAAATTTAGAGCCCAGAGTTTGTTCTTGGAACCCTCCTGTTAAGACATGGCAGCACTAGCTTCACCTCATAATCGACGTTTGTGGTAAATTTCAACAGCTTGTTTTGATCTAGTCATATACAATATACTCCAAGCTCTGTGCGAGTCCATTAGTAAGTAATTTGATACCGTGGGATGTTCAATTTTTCCTTATGAAGTCTCAAAAGCAAAACCGTGCAGCTTAGGTTAGTAATCTGCATCAAAGGGGTAGTCTTTGTGCTTTGAGGCCCTGGAGAGAAAAGATGAGGAGTATTATTTACTTTGGGTTAAGATGCTTTTGCAGGTTTTTTTTAGTTTCTTTACTCACCACGGTGCTGAGAATCCTCTCCAGTTCTTGTTCAAGCCCAGTATGGTCTCCATGTCATCTTTGCTTAACTCGAAGTTGAACAGCTGAAAAAAAGAAAAGCATCGTTTAAAACCCAAAAACCAGAAGGTGCTGTTTTTGAGCTACACAAACATGGAAATCATGAGAAAACACGTCCTGTGAAGTGTGACTCGCCCAGCGTCTAAAAGCTAACGGAGATGGTTCTACCTGGAAGTTTTCCTTGATGTGATGAGGCGTTGTTGACTTTGCGATGACCACCACATTCCTCTGGGTGTGGAACCTCATGAGAACCTGGAGACACAGAAGCACGGCCAACATGAAGACGATCACAGTTTTAATCTTTCAACCCCAAAGAAACAAACAAACATGCTGATTAATTTCCAGTGGTTCAGTTTGTTCTTCATGTTTTTTAATCTGCCACTGTGCTGCTGCTATCAAGTACGGGACCTTTTAGTTCCCAGCATGAGTCGTCTTGTGCAAAAATGTGATTATTGCTTATCTGTACGCTGATTTTACACAATGTTCCTTCTTAGTCACAGAACAAAATTCAGGATTCACCAAATTTGTGCTTGCGTGTCGTACTTCAGATCGTTCAAAAATGCTTCGTACCCTTTAACTGTTCAGAAAGGATACTCGGGAGGATTGCGACGGTCTTCTTACCTGTGCCAAAGTCTTCTTGTATTTTTTAGCGATGGCAGAGATTGTAGGGTCTTCTAGAAGGCGGGGGTCGTCCGGGGAAGCCCTTTTATAAATAACAAATGACAAGATTGTGACATTTCTTGTAAAGACAGCACATTTTTGTGTGTTGTGTGGATGATGGGTTGTATATCCTTTCACCAGGGTCTTTCAGGGGAGCCCAGGGGGCCGTAAGCGGTGACTGAGATGCCCTTTGAGTGGCAGTAGTTGATCAGCTTCTCTTGGGTTAGATACGGGTGGCACTCAATCTAAAGAAACACCCAAATGTTGGTTTTGATGTTGTGATGAAAGTACAAATGTACGTTAATAAGAACCCTGTTTTCCACCTGGTTGTTTGCTGGTTTGTGTTTGAGCCCCGGCTTGTTGAGTATGACTTCAATCTGGTCTTTATTGAAGTTGGAAATGCCGATCGCTTTCACCAAACCATCGTCCACCAGCTTCTCCATAGCCTTTAAAACAAATTACACAGTGGTGTTATTAAAAAGACGTTTTTTTCTAAAAGAATATTCAGTTACAATTTTTTTTTTTTTTTTTTCTATCAGCAGTGTGTTTCTTGCATCACCTCCCAAATGTCCAGGAAGTAGCTGTCATCGGTGACGAATTGATTGGTTTCGTCTTTTGGAAAAGGGTCATCTCCAGGCTGTGAGGGTAAAATATAAGTTTTAATCGCAGAGCATGAATTTAGACGTAAAGTTCTTCTCATAAAAAGTGTAGGCTTATTTATATGGGATTTTGTGAGATCAGGTCTGCTTAGACAAGGTTGAAAATATCTGTTAAGCTTTTTTAGGGTAATCTTTTAGTTGCTGAAAAGAGACCTTCATTCCCACTGGGAAGTGGATAAGGTAAAGGTCCAGGTAGTCCAGATTCAGATCACTGAGGGTCTTCTCACATGCCCCCCTCACCAGAGATGGAACATGGAAGGTGCACCATAACTAAGAACCACAGAAAGAAGTGTTAACTAACGCACTGCATCTGTAAAGTCAAGAATTCATTTTACAACAACACAAAGTGATTTTTTAAAAACTAATTCCATAATCTTCTACAGAAAATACAAATGCCTTTGTCAAAAGCAGGTATGGCTCCAAAAAATAGTTATATTAGTTCATCTGCCTCATACCTACTGCCCCCAGTATTCTTTCTGATGTGTGATTGAAGGTTAAAAAACACTATGGATCGTTTACAACTCAGACCACATTTATAGTTCCATAAAAGGACATTTATGTGGTAAATTACCAGTAAACATTTAAGAGGATGTAAACTTGGAGAGAAGCACGACTAATATGCTTCATGATCTTTCATAGTCTCCACTGTTACACAGTATGCCTTAAAATGATAAAAACTAAATAACCTGACTTGTCTAATTAAGAGTTTTGACTTTAATTTATGGTGTTTTTTGTCATACCTTACTGACAATGAACAAATCTTCCCTTTTCACCACTCCTTGGTCTATCATAGTGTGAATCCCAGCACCAACTTCTTTCTCGTTTGCGTATATGAACGCACCATCGATGTGTCTGTAGCCACAACTGAGAGCCTCCTTCACAGCCTCCGTGACCTTTCCTGGTTCTGCCTGCAAACGGGAATGCAAACGCGTCAAACATCTGCCGGTGTCTGTTACCGAAAAGTCTCAAGAACCACCAGGAAAATCTTTTTGAAACTTGCAGAAAGTGATCATTGAATGGATATTAAATGGTTATTTTTTGGAGTTAGTCCGTTTCAAGATGGCTGCCACAGCCAAATGACCTTAAAAACACAAACAAATGGCTATAACTCAGTTACTTATATAGCTAGTGAGCTAAAAAACTTTTTTTTGTTAAAATGCTTGGATTCTGCCTGTATTGAAATTAAGTTTAAAAAAAAATGAATGATTTGCAAATCATTTGAACCTAAAATGTGGCTAAAATATCTCAGTATTGAGCTGAAACTTTGAGTTGGGTAAGAAGAAGGTGAACCTTAGACTTCAAAATGAAAGGACTCACACCTCACTACTTCAAAACACTGGCATTCAGTCAACGTATGCATGTGAGTTTCAAAAGTAAACTACAAAACCATTTTTAATTTTTGCTGCTTTTGTTATTTTACAGTTAAAAACATGTTTCAAGTCATTCACATCTTGTAATGACCTTTTGCGGTGATTTCAGCTGGCTGAGGTCTGTGTGCAGTAAAGAGTTAACATTTAGTCTTTACAGATACAGTGAGTCAGTGTTGCTGAACTAGTCGCCCTACATTGCTGCTGGAAATGTGATGCATGAATGCAAAAACTGAGAACACAGACGTACAAATGTCCCTGTTAGAGCGTCTGAAAAGACTTGGAGCACTCAGTGAAAGGCAGAATCAACACGGACAAGTCCCAAATTACTGAATGTATTAAAAGAACGTTTAGAAGCCTTACCTTCCACGTTCCCAGACCAACGATAGGCATCTGGGCTCCGTTGTAGAGTGTTACAGCGGGAATCATCTTGTCGATATTGGAGAATATTTCTCGAGCAGGCAGATTTGCACTGGCAGCCGAAGGTTGGGCCAGCCTGTTATTTGGATGTGAAAAGGGAGGGCTTAAAGCGGTCAGTGACGTTTGCCTATCACGTTGTGTGTTACTTGAAATGTGGTGTGACTGTATGCAAGGTTTGCTCAGTTTGGAGTGAAATCAGGGTAAAAACAGAAAATAATATCTGTATTCATACTGAACATCTGGAGAACGAGAGTTGCTGTGTGGCTTATCGTGGTGACTCAGTGAATGACACTTTATTTTACTTGGCGTTCTTTAATGTTTAGCACAAAGGACAGTGGATATGAAACACCTACGCACTCCTGTTAAAATGACAACACGATCAATCATTTTGCAACGTTTTCCACCATTAAAAGCTCATTTCATGTCTACTAGAGACAGATTTATAACAGTTTGGGTCAAAGGTTGTAAATGGCATGCCCAAACTCAAAAGTTGGGTTAGCTACCACGTTAAATATAGCTCAGTATCTCTAGAATTGGCTGAGTTGTAACTGTTTTTGTGTTTGCTAAGGTCAGTTAGCTGTTTTGGCCATCTTGAATTGGGTTGACTCCAAATAATTTAATCAGTTGCAGAGAATAAAATAAAAAGATGCAAAAGGCTGGCTGCAGAAATGCACGGCCTGAAACTAACCATTTGTCGAGGCACCGTTTGATTTAACTGCAGCCTTCATTTTTCGTGGGAACTCTTCGACCGTTAATAAAGTGGCTGATCAGCCTGAGATCAACTTGTCCAGGCAGGATTTTCCTGACAATTACTCAGTTCTGTCCAGCTGTTAAAATCCAAAGTTTCCCAGGGAGTTCATGAAGCAGAAAAAGGAGCTCGTTGTTGGAGATGATCGGTCAGGAGGTCCCCCCTCCCCCCCCCCCAAAAAAAAAAACCCACAGAAGATAATCATCAAGATGTAAAGAAAATATGAGGAGTGATCTTAAAGAGAACTGAATGTTCCAAAGCGAAAAAAGAAAAACTAAGATGTGAACTGGTTAGGAAAGCAGCCAAAAGGCCTACAGCATGTGACAACAACACAGTATGTATGGACTGTCTGGAAAGGGTTTTCTTGGAAAGAAAAACATACATATTGCAAAAAAGATATCAGGTCTCCCTGCCAAAAGCATGTGGGAATATTTACTATGATCTGATGAACCCAACAAGGTTTGTTTGGCACAGGAACAAGGCTGGATCATGAAGAAGAACACCATCCCCACAGTGAAACACGGCGGAGGCAGCATCATGGTTTCGAGTCGCTCTTCTTCTGCTGGATCCAAGATTTTGGTCAAGGTGGGTGGAATGAATTAAAGGTGGTAATTAAAGCTAAACGTGCTTCATACAAAGTATTGGTTATGTGTTTTGGTATGGGGTTTTTTTCAGTTGAATTATAGGATATACAATATGTCACAGTAAAGGTGGAGTAAGTTTTAAAATGGTTTATCACAGTTTCTTTTTTTACATGATAAAAACCTGGTGATGAAAATGCAACTTCTCTAGCCGGAGGTCTGTATTAGTGTGTCTTTTGAGGAAATACTCTGAAGTATCGGTTGTTTGCCAGCGTGAGACGAAACAGCAGTTACAGCATTTAGAATGACTTGATCTGCTCTTCAGTAGCTGGAATACATTATTCTGTAGTGCAGACGACTCAGCAGGTTTCTTCTTTTTATAACTTATCAAGATTTTGGGGTTTCTGGGCAGAACTCGTGAGCGATCAGCTGAGCAGCTTTCAGACCCAGGATGAGCTTCCTCTTTGTCATGTGCAGTTCCTTCGGCGTGTTTTACCATCTGTGGTTGGTGCAACTTTGAGAAAAAAGAAAAAAAAAAAAAAAAAACAGGCTAGACAGTGGAGCACATTTACCATTTCTGTGAATGGCAATGACAGAAGCCATTAAAGATTATAGTGTTGTGTCGTACATAAAATTGAGTTGTAGTCATTTTTTTCCCCAACAGATTCACAGCTTTCGGCAATCTGGACAGAAATTTGTCACATTTATTCACTTCTTGAGCAGAAAAGGAACCAGCACGGTTTGCTTTATTGTTCGTATTCTGAATTGCAAAGATTTTTGAATCCAGATTGTCCCCGTTGGCAGTTTCTCATCACCACGCTGTCATCTTCAAAGCTGCAGCAGGAGTTATTTATACATTTTGTTTGGCTGGTTTGAGAAAGGCCACACTCTGCTGGAACGTTCCTGAACAGCAGCTACGTGCAGAAAAAGGAGTCTGGTTTTATGGAAGGGAATCACTACTATTTAAAACACTATTACACAATGAGGCATCATTTTGCTTGTTGAAAACTAGTATTTGAATCGTTTAACTGATTAACTTCACAGGGAATCATCTTGTTTTTGCTGACTTGGTTTCTTTTAAAAGAGGCAGGCACATTTCCAAACACATACTTGCTTTGGCAATGTTTTAATTACTCAAAACATTAAGCAATCAACACTCTGCACACTCGCAGAAAAAAAAAAAAAAAACACACTCACGCATCCAAAGTGCAGACATATTAGACAATGACATTTGCACAGCACTGTCTTTAAAAATAGGCAACATGAGGCGCTAAATATTGCACGTTCTGATCAGTTCGGGAAACTTAACTTGTCAGACCATTCAGCTTTGCTGGGAAAGGAGCCCAGATTCTAATAATCCCACATCTCGCCCGCGGCTCTGATTACCAGTATTTTGTCGTGGCGCTGATGTTAATTTCCTGCCCTGACTGAGTGAAGGTAGATTAAACTCCGCAGGAAGAAACTAAAAACAAACAACAAAAAAAAATGAGGTAACAGTTGATGAAGGCCAGCTGGCGCACATCACCACACGTGAAACGTCTGCAGCAGAGGTTCCTGAAAGTGCTAACAAGTCAAATTCGTCTCTTTTTGAGAGAACGGTTTTAAATGAGGAGCGGTTTGACGCAGCACAGTGATAGTTTGGCCTGTATAGCTGCAGGATTAGTTTCACAATATTTGACGTTTACCTCGCTGACCTAAAAGAAAAACATTTTTAAACTTTGGCCAAACCTGAGTCGATCAGATTGTACCATCACAAAAAAACTAAGTAAACATAATGAACCAGGAGAGCTAAATAAAAGGGGAAGTATCTGAATGACTTATTTCTAAGCTGATAATGAATTATTGCTTGAAAGCAGCCACTAGTTTGGATATTTGTTAAGAATTGCAAAGAACCACACACTGTTCTCTTCCAGAAACAGCAACCAAAAACAATAATCCGGCTGTATCCTGAGTGGCTCTGAAGTGTGCCTTTTTTTTTTTTTTAGTTTCAGGAGCAGTCGGTGAAGGTGGTCACCATGTTCCCCCGACGCTGAGTCACTGTCCTGCAGTGCTGCTTCGCCGAGCCCTGAAACCTGCTCTCAGTCCTGGAAGCGTGCGAGTTGAAGGAGAACATTTTCTCCAAGTCGTCGAACATGTCGTCAAAGAGTCCCGCGCCGAAGCCCCCCTGCTGAAAGCCCCGTCGGTGGCGGTCGGCGGCATCCCGGTGGGCTTGGAAGTGGCTGTCGAAGTGTCTCTTCTGGTTGGCCTGATTCTGGGAGTGGAAGTGGTGCTGCCGTCGCTGCTGCTGCTGTTGTTGTTGTTCACCGAACGGGTCGAAGTCTTTGAAGATGTCGTCAAAGTTGAAGTTAAAGGACTGGAAGTGCTGCCTGAAGTCGTAGTCGCTCCCTCCTCCTCTGTAACCCTCCCCTGACGATGCATCCTGACCAAACTTGTCATACTCTCGCCGCCTCCTATCGTCTGATAACGTCTCGTACGCTGAAAGAAACAAAAGCGTAATAATGAATTAAATTATTTCACACCAGCGTCTTAGACTAAGATCATCTTTGTGGTTAGAAAAGAAGTTATAGCCATTTTTGGTCAAACCTTTAAAATAGCTTTTTGTGCAATATCACGAGACGTCACGCTCTAAGTATGTGTATATAACTTTCAGCTACTACCACATCAAAATTCAGCTCAATATCTATAAAACTGACTGAGTTATAGGCTTTTATGTGTTGGCTAATGTCAAATAAAACTAAAACTAATGTGTTAAAACTAAAAAATGCCAACATAATTAACATTTAATGTTCTTACAAGCAGTTTAATCTGAAAATCCAAAGAAACTGCTCAATTCTATGGGGATAAATATTAATTAAAGTTGATTTATAATATGTTCTAACACGTTTCTCTCAGATCTGATCACAGAACAGCTCTTCCTGGTCATCATATCAGGACCCAGTGACTCAGACTTACCCTCAGCTATTTCTCTGAACTTCGCCTCGGCGTCCGGCTCTTTGTTTCTGTCCGGGTGGTACTTCAGAGCCAGTTTGTGGAAAGCCTTCTTAATCTGGCGCTCGCTGGCGTCTCTGGGGACCCCCAGGACGTCGTAGTAGTCTCTCTTGGCCAGAATGAACTCTGAGATGAGCAGAACATGAACTGCGAGCAGGAGCACCGCCTGCGCCGTGGCCATACTGATGGGTTTGACGCCCTTTCGGCTGTATAGACATAAGAACAAGTTCAGAGTCTTGTGGTGTATTAAATACTCACAGAATATAACAAAAAGGGGTTATTACGTTACTTAGCGAACTAGTTTTAGAAGGTAAAACGTGCGAAGTAACGTTAAAAAAACGACGTAAGGCTGAAGAAAGAAACTGTCTTTCTGGAATGAACTAGAAACTTCAATGGTAAACCTTATTAAAGCTAAGTAGAATGAACGGCTGTTGCTCATTTCCAGGTTCGGATAAACGACAAGCGACATAATAATGTTAGCTGAAAGAGGGAGAAGTTACCTGCAGGTGAGCAGCAGACAGCCTCGGGGATCCTTCTGACAAACCGCCAACAGCTCCAGCTGATGCGAAACGAAAGCTAGCCGTTGTTGACGAGACGCATTCCTGAGCTGTAACACCACGACTCGCATTGCGATTGGTCCGTTTGCTGACACACTGACTCAGACAACTGTGATTGGTCAAAACTGTGCGCACGTGGAGGATTGAGGGGCATTGTCCGCAAAAGAGTTTAACGAAGCAAGATAACAACCAGCACGTACTTCCGTATACGCTTTGCGGTATCAGTTTCTGATTTAAATTTGAGGGTTGACATATAATTTTGCTAAAAAATATGACTATGTATGTATTACAATAATATTATTTACATAGACTTTATTTTATGATAAAAGACAGAATTAGTTCGAATTTCTTTCTACATAATTTTCTTAACATTGAGTTGGATAACTATCTTAAAACGATTAAAAAGTAAACGATTTAGGACTTTAGCGTTTTTTGTTTATTCTGTTTTTTTGTTATTGATTTTATAAGTCTGTCTTATAAAATACTATATGTATGCCTATTTTGAAATATGTTTGTATGCGTTTCCAAAAAAAAAACAGTCTCACTAAGAAAGTAACGTCACTTCCGCCTACGGGCCATAATCCGGAAGTGTTCATTTGCAAGCTCTGTCGTGTTTTTAAACATTTTATTTGTATATATTTTGTCTTCTGGGGATATTTTAATGCATTTTTACTGCGGAGATGCCTCGTTACTGTGCTGTAAGGGTTTGTCCAAACCGTGGGGGGACGGCTTCAAGGAAAGACAACAAGAGAATTAGCTTCTACCCGTATGTTTTTACTCATTTGTTTTTCACCGCAGTGACTGTAAAACTGTTTTAGTTTAACTGTTAGTGTTGCTTGTTTTGTTTTTAGCTTAAGATAATAATAAGAAAATACTGACAGAGTCCTAATAAAATTGGTTGCGCAGTATGTTTTATGGTTTATAGAAACGTTTAGCAATAGTACAAATTTAATCTGTACCTTGTATAAAATGTCCTTTTATTCTTCCCCGTCTGCAAAGGTTTCCCTTGCATGACAAGCCGAGGCTTCAGAAGTGGGTGGACAACATGAAGCGGGAAGACTGGACTCCAAGTCGACATCAATATCTGTGCAGCGAGCATTTTACAGAGGACTGTTTTGACATTCGATGGGGAATTCGTTACCTGAAAAATACAGCCATTCCTACCATTTTCCCTCAAGTTAATGATGTAATGTATCTCCTGTCTCATCTTGATACTTTTTAAGCAGTTGCTTTTTTTTTGCATTGTCTGTGATATTATATTTTTATGCCGGTGTTGATTATCTGTGATCTTGTTTAATGGGCTTTTCTTTTGTCTCAGGATGGAGAGAAAAGAGCAGCCCATGGTAAAAGAAGCCCGAAGTCCAAGCCTAGCAGTTCAGAGGCAGACGCCGAGCTCCAAGAATCTGAGTCACCTCCCAGGAAGAGGCCTTCCATTTTGAGGAAAGCGTGCAGACAGATTGTGTCAAATATAGATGAAAATGTTGTTTCAGAACATTCAGAAGGGACATTCGAACCGCCTGTGGTGCCGGCACCTGGAAAAGCTTTTCATTCAAGTCTTCCAGAGACGCATACCACCATTTGTGAGGTAATGGGCGACGCTGGAAGGCCAACAGCATCTTCACACACTGGAGAGCAGGGGGACTCGATCGTTGCTGTGTTGTGTTGTGAAACCCTGGGGCCTTTCTCCAGCAGAGAGGCAAACGTGGATCCGGTTGCCCTCCAAGCAGCACTGGGCCAGACTTTTCAGATTGTCCCTTTGGAAATGGTCGAAGAAGAGACGGAGCCCGGAGAGGCAGAGTACATATCATATTACGAGCACTCGTACTGTAGACGGGACGTTGACAAAGACGAGCTGTGGAGCAGGATCTTGGGTTTGCATGCAAAGATATTGGAACTGGATCGCAGGGAGGAGAACACTGTGGCTAAAATTCGCGCTCTGGAAAACGAGATCTCTCTCCTGAAGAGGGACGGGGCCATGTTTAAAGAGAAGCAGAAAATTCTAGAAGATTATATATCATCTGTTTTGCTCTGACGGAATTCTTGATGTGCATGTGTTGTAATTGCTGCTTTCTGTAAAGAAAAGCTGCACAAACTCGAAGTTCCCAGACTTTAACTAAGCATATCCGGCTTTATCCAGCAGGTGGCACTGTTCACATTTTTCAGTGCTTCAGTAGAGTGTGAAGATTCTGTTAGAAAGTGTTATGGATAAGGTCAACTAACAAAGCTTCATTTTTTATTCTTTAGGATAATATTCAAAATAAAAGCTAAAATCCACTGTAGAGCATTTAAACAGTTCTAAAAACATGTACCAACTTATCTACAGTCACTTAAAACATTTTCGTTTTAGTGTTTTAATCATTACTTAAAAGCGCCTTCATTAAAACTTACCACTGTATGATAAGGGTTACTGTTAATGTGCCTTATAACTAATTAATGGTTCCTTTGTTTCTTCCTCTCATTTTCTCTTATTTGGTGACAACTCTTGGAGGTTTCTTTCTAGTTATTTCCTCTGTTGTATAATGTCAGCGTGTGAAAAGGGCCGCCGTGTTTTCCGCCCTATCGTTTCTATTCGAATAGCATTAAATTCACTTTGATGATTCATTGTGAAGCACAAAGAGAAGTAAAAAAGGGTCACTTGATAATCTGCGACCTCCCCGCTGTTTAAGTGCTTTTTGTTCTTTTGATTGAGCCTAATTGCACAACAATTTTCTTTCCCTTTTATAAATGCAGGTTATATTTATTTTAATGGATCGTACAAAAGGGTATAGCGATCGCAATGGCATGTTTTTGACCAAAGATTCCGATAATATGAATAGTTGACACAAGGCTCTGTTTTATTCAGTTTAGGCTCTTAGATTAGGGGTCCCCATATGGCAGATCCAAATGAAGTATTATCTGAAACAAAGGTAATTTTAAAATTTTAGGAAAAAGTCATATACATATTTTTTTGCTTTCGCATATTTCTTAATATTTAATCCTTTTAGGTGGTGCAGCTTTTCCAGCATCGACAGTTATTCCCATGCCTGGCCTGCATTTTTTCATATTTTTCATATATATAATATAAATTGCTTGCTTCCCTACAGGCCTAAAGAAACAATCCGGTGAGTGTAGAAAATTAGCTGTCACAAGGCGAGAATTTAAATAAATACAGGTGCTGGTCATAAAATTAGAATATCATGAAAAAGTAGATTGATTTCAGTAATTCCATTTAAAAAGTGAAATTTGTATATTATATTCATACATTACATACAAACTCATATATTTCAAATGTTTATTTCATTTAATTTTGATGATTACAAATGACAACAAATGAAAATCTCAAATTCATCATTTCAGAAAATTAGAAT
>NC_051447.1:14570195-14643571 GCF_001649575.2 Kryptolebias marmoratus | reverse complement strand
ATCATCAAAATTAAATGAAATAAACATTTGAAATATATGAGTTTGTATGTAATGTATGAATATAATATACAAGTTTCACTTTTTAAATGGAATTACTGAAATCAATCTACTTTTTCATGATATTCTAATTTTATGACCAGCACCTGTATATTGTGGCCCTTTGCTGGAGAAGCATGTCTTTAGGCGGACCTGGCTGAATTTTAATTGAAGACCACTGTCTAAGCTCATTCGAACCACAGTCTGAAACCCAGGTGTTGGAAATGTGCTATAAATACTCTGATTCGCTACACTTCATCCCTGTGATCAGCAATCCCCTGAGGCATCTGCTTAACACTTTGAAAATTTCAATAATTGATACCCACAAACCATGACGGGGCTAAAAGAAGATAAAAAAAAAAAAATTGTATTTCCAGGCAGCTGCTTCCTCCGTTTCCATTTTGAATAGATGAAGGCGGTTAACCGGCGCTGCTGAGGTCAAGCCGAGGTCTTGAAAAGTCGGGGGAAATTTCAGAGAAAGCTACTCATATCGTTGATGGACTATATCTTTGTTCTAATACGCAGCCAGATCTGCTCTAATAAGGTCTTCATGAGTGAATCAGAGGAAAATCTCTGAATGAGAAGTTTGCGTTTGACTTGCTAAACTAGTCAAGGACATTGGTATGAAGGAATGAAGCTGAAAGGGGAAAAAATATTTGTCAAGAATTTATTTATTTATTGTTATAGCTCCAGGGAGCAATATACCGAGGGAGAAGAGACTTGATTCAACCACTTAATTCAACCCTTTAACTTTTAACTCTTTCAAAGACCGGGTGTTTCTGGAAAAAAAGCTTTCATTTAATTTCAAAGTTTAGGCCCAAATCTACCTTGCTCCAGATAGTTGGTTTTAGAAGCTTTTTTTTTCTTTGTTTCTATTTTCTCTTCTGCCCAGATGATTTTAGCTAAACTGATGAAATACTCATGCTGCACCACTAGGTGGCGACAAAATTCACATCGAATGACGTCAAAACAAAAAAATACTCTCAGCTTAGCTGAAGGTTTTCTCAAAACAATTATACTTGGTTGTTTGGTTGTTGTTTTTTTAATTTACAATTTCCTCTCAGTAATGGCACATTTCAGCACAGATTTATGAGTGACAGGATCAGGACAAAGCAGAAAAGACTAAATTGTCAATAAAAAGCTTAAACAAGGGGGTATTTTTTGTACACTATATGCTTTTGTGTTATTTTAAAGTAATATAAACAGAAAGGTACTTTTCCATAAAACAGGACATTTTTTTACCCATTATTATATTATTAAAATATATTTATTGTGAAAAATACTACATTATTGCACGGTGCACCTATCTTTTAAAACAACAGCTTGACATAATGACAGTAAATAATAATGAATATGATGCAGCAGAGGTGATTTTCTTAGTGTGTTTTTCTTACGTGTAAACACCTCAGGAGGCTTCTCTATCCATCGTGTCTGTTGTGGCTGTTTTAAACCTCACTAAGACATGAGCACAGCAGGATTTATCTCCCACCTCTCGCCCCTCAGGCCCTGAGTCACCGTTGTATTTTGGCCTCGTGAGATACCTAATCTGATTTGAAGCAGCTTTCCAGAATTTAAAAAGAAGAAGAATGTCACAGGCTCTCTTGTTCCTCTGGTAACATTTTTTATCTCTTACTTCAGATTAAAAAAAAGAAGCATAAAGTAATATGTAACATGTTCTTAATAGCATATCATTATTTTCATCATGCAAGGTTTTAATTTGCTCCGGGGAAGGGGTGGATTCATAACACTGGCATATCGCTGTTTTATGCTGAAGAACAAATGATTTAATTTGACACGCTTTACTCTTCATCACCTGTGCTTGTGTGCAAGCGTTGAAGCGAAGACCAGTTTTATGGTAATGAAAACACGCTTGACTGTAGAAAAGAAAGACTTTGTGAAGTGACTCCAGGCTGTTGGTACCAAGTGATGCATGTAGCAGACTAACAACTGCGGCAGGAAAGATTAGAAGAACTGATGCTCTAAAACTAAGAAATTGAAGATGTAATCTGGCCTGACTTTGTGACGGTGGGACAGCGAATAATCATCAGTGGCCTTAAGGCGACCGGTGTTCTGATACATTCTAGACCAAACACCGGACAGGAAGTCAACAAAGATGAGTAAAATGTGTTTCTGCAGTTTACAACAGAAGCGTCAAGTCTTTCTGAGAAAACATCTGATGAAATAAGAAAACTGAAACACTTCAGTTTGTTAGTAGATGATGAAAAGAGAGCAGTCTGTACAGTAAGACACGGAGGAAGTTGTATTATAATGTGGGAAAGTTTGGATTCTTTCATCAGGACTGTCCTTACATCAGATCATAAAAATAGTGTATAAAGAAAACAGATTTTTAAGAACCTAAATCCTCTTTTTTTTTGGCTAATAAGACATGAACCTGTAGGCGTTTGAACTTTGAAAATCACCACTAAGTTGCTGCAAAACAAACCCATCGAGAAACATTTTACATTTGTTTTGACCAAAGGCTTCACAACCAAATACAAGGGATTATTATTTAAATGTTTTCATCTTACAGAGTTTTGTTTGGTTGCTTTTGCTGTATCTCTGAAAACAGTTCAAAGTTCATCCAATTATTATAAACCGCCGCGGGCGCACAGACGTGGAAAAGCATAAACAACCGCGTTTCCGCCCTTAAACCGACGCCAATCTCAAACGTTTCAGTGGTTTGTGCAAAGCTAGTTTGTGAAGCGTTACAGCTCCATTAACTTTGCTCCGCTGCACTTGCAAATAACCATAGAATTCTATGAAAATAACCGTGCAACGCAAGACTGATGGCAACATGAAGGTTTGGGGAGAAAAAAGAAACCCGTTTCCATAAAATGATGAGAGACTGGGGCTGTTTTAAGATGGGAACAGTCCACTTTGGTCTTGGCCCTGCTTTACTAGCCTCATCAAAAAGGTCAGAACTGAAGTTTATTTCTCAAAAACAACATATCCCAAAAAAGAGATCTACAACAGGTAAGATATTAACCGTTTATAACCTCGCCGCGCACTTTTCAGCTGTAGTAGAGATAGATCCAGGGGTTGGTGCAGCTGTTGAGACTGGCCAGCAGCATGATGACTGAAAACACTGGACCTGGGAGACAGAAACAGGACATGTGTGAACAAACTCGTGCCAGATGACAACATCAGTTGGTTATGGACAGATTTGGAGCACTTGGACCAACCTTGGACCAAATCCTGTGCGCTGCCGGGACTCCACGCGGACCACAGCTGCACAACAAAGAATGGGCTCCAGCACACAGTGTACGCCATTATAATAACAAAAGTCATCTTCACGGTCTTCAGCATGGCGTTGGACACCCCCTTGGCGCCCGCGCGCCCCGACTGCAGCGCCTTCCTCTTCATGTTGAAGTAGATGGTGGTGCAGATTCGCATCTGGCAGTAGAGCAGGATGACGGCGGGCAGCGCGAACACGGCCAGGGTGATCCAGCTGATGTAGACCCTGCTGCCCCACGGCTCGATGAACGTGGCCCAGCAGTCCAGCTGCTCCCGCTCCACCTCCCGGAGAGAGAAGATGAAGAGCTGCGGGGAGCTGAAGAGCAGCGACACGAGCCACGCCGCGCCAATGGACAGGTACCTCCTGCACGAGCCCCCCAGGAACGACACCATGGGCGTGCACACCGCGTGGTACCGGTCTATGGTCATGGCCACGATCATGTAGGCGGAGGCGAACATGCCGACCACCTGCAGGTACTTCACGGAGCGGCACAGGACGTCCGTGCCCCGGAACCTGTGCGTAATCTCCATGGAGAGCTGCGGCAGCACCTGGAAGAAGGCGACCACCAGGTCCGCCACGCACAGGTGCAGGAGGAACAGCTGCGTCCTCGTGTTCCTCTTCCTCCTCCTCCACAGGGTGCCCAGGAAGAAGAAGTTGCCGCACGTCGCGAGCACAAAAACCAAGCCCAGGACTCCAGCCCTGAGGAGCGCAAAGCGCGCGGCCACGTCTTCATCGCCCGCCGCGGGTCCCGGGAGGCTGCTGGCTTCCATTCAGGCGCCACCTCGAATCGCCCTCTTTTGTCTTTTAACTCCAACTTTGAGGTAAGGCTCTTCAACGAGATCTGTGATGTATATCGTCGTGTCGTCGTAGGTTTGACGCGGCTGTGAGGAGAGGAAGCGCCGACCTGAAGGGTGGAGAGGGGCACTCCAAGCGAACAGAAAGGACTACTTAGAGTTTAAACAGTTCCAAATTAGCAGCGAACAGTACTGAGTCAGAAAGATTTATTGATTACCAATAATCCTGGTACAGTCATTTATATCTCTCATTTTATAATCTGGAGTAGATGATCTTCAGAGCAGAAAACCTAGAGAGGGACATGAATACATTTTCACAGTTTTTTATATTAAATTGTGAATGAAATAAACAGAATAATGTAAGAATGCCCCCCCTCCCCCTCCCCATCTGTCTTTGAGTGACAGGTTGTTCATTTCACTCCTTTAAAAAGAAGGATTGAGTCAGAATCTGTTGGCTTAATATTGGCCATTTTGTGAAGTTTGCTCTGGTTATTTGCACTCTGAGATTTCATTACATTTCTGATGTTGAGCTGGAGAAGGACAAGACAGATTTAGGAGTAAATGGAAGGATCCTTTTGTCCAAATGTCAAACACGCTAAAAAAAAATCCTCTCTAAATGTTGAAACGGGAAGAATTCAAATTTTGGAAATGTGGAGTTGACTTTTTCATTTAGTAGGTGTTTTTTTAATTTTTTATTTAGCTTTAGATTACAGATTTAGGGTGCAAATTGAATCCTAAGAACTGCTGGTTAAAATCTTTGTGAACCTTATTGAACCAGAACTGAAAACTGAAATGCTGATACAGCCCCAGTTATGAAAAATTGGGAATTCTATATAATGTTTGTAAATAAATACAGAATTCAATGATTTTTCAAATCTCATAAACCCATATTTATTTCACAATAGAACATAGCAAACATATAAACAGTTGAAACTACGAAATATCTGTAAAATCAATCAGGTAATTTAGAATTTCATGGCAGCAATGCATCTCAGACTAGTTGGATTGGAGCCATTTTATTTTTCTCACTGTGAAGCTTTATTTTTGCTGCATTGGAGCACCTGTTAAGACCTACTGTTATGGATTGGTGGTGTGTTTCCAGATGTGTAAGCTGCTTATGCCAGAGGCACTAATGCACCCCCATAGCATCAGAGAGGCAGTCGATTGAACTGAGTGGACAGAGGAGATGGTGTCTGGTTTCCAAAATGAATTTCAAATTTGGATCCATCTGACCTCAGAACAGTTCTCCTGTTTGCCTCAGTCCATTTGAAACGAGCTTTGGTCCAGAGAAGACGGCAGCGTTTCTGGATGCTGTTCACATCTAGCTGCTTCTCTGCCTGATAGAGCTTTAAGCAGCATCTGTGGACGGCACGGTGAGCAGAACAGAACCAGACCTGGTTTTAGTTCAGTGCTGAGGGCCTGAAGATCCATCTAATATTGACTCTTGGCTTTATCCTTTTAGCTCAGAGATTTCTGCTGATTCTTGAAATGCTTTGATGATACTATGAACTGTAGATGATGGGATATTTTAAGTCTTCCCGGTTTGTCACTGAAGAACAGAATTCTGAAATTGTTGGACTATTTTTAGTCACAGTTATTCACAGACTGGTGAACCTCTGAGAGATACAGCCTCTCTAAAATACTCTTTTTATACCCAGTCCTGTTACTGACCTGTTGCCAAGTAACCTAATTAGTTGCTAAATGCTCCTCCAGCTGTTTCTTACTTTTACAGCCTTTTGTTGCTCCTGTTTAAACTTTTTAAAGTTGTGTTGCTCTCATCAAATTCATAATTACCTTTTATTTTCCTAGACATGGTACACTTTACTTGTTTCAACAGCTGATATGTTTACTATGTTCCATTTTGAATAAAATATTGGTTTAGGAAATGAGAAAATTCTTGCATTCTATTTTTATTGACATTTTACATCATGTCCCAGCTTTTTAAGAATTATGGTTATATTTTACTGTCATTTAAGGACATCAAAGGTGATTTAAACAAAACACATGATGATGAATTTAACATTTTTTAAGTTCTATTACTGCGAATAATCATTCTGTGTGAAGTTATAACACTGTATTAGTTTTACAATTTAAATAATATTAATAACTTCTGTCTCTTCCACCTACATTGATTTAGAAATATTCAATTTTCTTCTAACAGGTTGGTCACAGGAAATAACACCCGTATAAACATGTTTCAGAGATGCACTTTTAGGTTTTCCCTCCAACACTTTTTAAAAGACGGATTTCTTTTTTTTAATTTTCCCCATTATAAAGATGCATTTCACGTTGAGTTCCTCCTGAAAAGGCAGCTCTTCAGTTTGGGCTATTAACCTTTACCGGACAAGCCATCTTCATTTATCTGTCATGTGGCGGAGGAATTATTATCTTTTGCAGACGCCTCAATCAGCAGGTCCGATCAAATAGAACAAAGCACACATGGTTCATCACAAGCAGAAAACTGTCATTGTCTCACTTTATTTCCACCCACTGTGAAGCTCTGAAGTATATGTGCATAATAATCCAAAAACCAGTGGCTTGGCTGTATTTGTAGAGCTTTTACTCCAAAATGAAATAAATGAACAGTTGTCTCTAATTTGATTTTATGCAAAAGCTATAATACAAAACATTGCAAAACATTTTTTTCTTGCACTATAAGTGTGATGAGACATTTATAAAGAGACATTACAAGTGAATATAATATTGCTTTATATGATCTAAATCTAGTCATGAAGCATTTGCAGTTTATTACTTGCGATTTTTTGGCTCTAGTTTTCTGATATAGTGTTTATTATTTCTATATTAATTTAGCTAACTTGACATCTAGTGGTGAAAATGAAGAACTGCAGCACTTAGAACCAAATATACTTTAAAAACTTGTGCAATAAAAGGCAGTACCAACAATCAGCTGTTATAATCATTGCATCAAACTAATATCTGATGTAATAAATGATCAAATAAGCCTTGCACAGAGGCTGAATTGTCAGGAAACAAATAAACACAGATGCAAATGGTGATAATTTTAAATAGAGACATTATATCACAGCCTTCTTTAGTGACAGCTGAATACTCAAACATATATCTATATAAAATATGGAAAATGGCATCCCAAACAGAAGAGTGTATTTGAAATTAAGTGCCTGAGGAGAGGAATAAAATGATGAAAAACAATAAAGGACATTTTTATGAGGCTGATCTTTTTTTTTCTAAAGCAATAAATTAGATGGGAGGGTAGACTTATTGTTATGATTTTGTTTTTATTATTTGTTTTACCTAATTCGTCCAGTAGATGGCACCATCGCGGTTTCAACTCGCTACTAACTTCTAATAAAATCAACGAAGAAGAATTCCTTCTGTTTATCTATCTATCTAGCCTCCAAACAAGCGGTACCACCTCTACGATCAATGAACTGTTGTTTCAAACCATTTTTACGTCTGGACAGGTAAAAAGACACTCCATTTATGCTTTTTAAACGTATAAAATTCGATAAACTAGCAATAAGCTTTCCATTCATTCGCAAGGCTTTATAATTGTTAACCTGTCGGGAACCCACTTTTAGTTGTTAGCTGCTTGTTAAGCAAGCTAGCATGATAAATACCATTTTGTTTTTTGTGTTATACCTTTTTGTTTTAGTAAGGATATATTTTCCTACATAGCCACGTTGTTTTAGCAGACACCCTGGAAAACGTACAAAGTCCATACAAAGGGGGTTATATAACCAGTAGTACAAGGCGGACTCATGGAGGATGAACTGACGAGCAGTTTATTGACTTGTTTGATGGCGTCGTAGCTCAGCTACGGCTGGAATAAAGATCGATCATTCTTCGGACCGAAGCCTTGCCCTGAATAATGTCCGACAGCCACTTCTCGCTGAACCTGCTTTCCCCGGCTGTGTGTACAAGCCTGTTGGACTCCACCATAAAACGGACCTCCACCGGCAGAGTTTGGGCTTTGCCTTGCGCGACTTCCACCAGAAAGTAGACGCTGGCCGTGTCCGGTATCGGCTCGCGCGCCGTCGGGGTGCTGAAGCGGGCCCGGTAGTGGTAGAAGCGGGCGCCGTGCTCCTCCTCGGTTGAGAAGAGAAAGTCGAGGCCGTGGAGCCAGCAGGGGCGAAGCTCCCACGTTTGGATGTACGCGTTAATCTGCTGTTTACCCACTTCGACGGTGAAGTCTCCGCAAGAGGTCCACCGAAATGTGTCCGTCTTCTCCTCCGTGGCCTGGCAGGGTGTCTCCCGCGACGCTTTCGCGAGTAAGACAGACTCTGCCGGATAATTCAGGTCACTGGAATGTTCTCCCATCTCTGCTTAGTAACCTCAATCAAAAAAACAGCACAAGTGCATCGTAATGCTCTGCGCGGCGTTAGCCACCGTTTGTTTTTGCCTCAACAGTTTCTATGGTTACCAATTTAGGAAAGTCAATACAGCCCTCTGCTGGCCACTCTGTGTAACAGCCGTTTTTGTGTTGGCTAAAATCAATTAATTGTGGCGGCCATCTTTAATCGAGTTGACTCCAAAAGTTAATCAGTAGAAGACATACTCCCAATGATAACGCCATTAAAGTTTCATTAAAAAACATCCATTGATTTATGAGATATTTTGCCAACAGACAGACAGAGTTGACTAATAGTAAATAGAAGCTTTTAAAATAGATTTTGGTGCTCAGAGTTTGTGTTGGAAATGACTCTCACCTACTAACACTCTAAATATTTGCTCAAGCTGTGTAAAATTACTTGAGTTACAGCCATTTTTGTGTTTGCTTAGCTGTGGCCGCCAACTTGAATGAGATTGACTTCCAATAATTACTTTATGAGAGTCATTAAAATTAGTCCTCTGGTTCATGAAAACATTATCCCTTTTGTGCTTTTGGCAGTAATTCATAAACATGTCTGATTTTAAAATTTACAAAAAAAATTGTTTCTTGTGTATTTATTTCATAAAATTTTTGAATTTGTCTGTTTTTCAGAACAGTGGATTCCACAACAAAGCTTCAACACTGACAAACTGTCCTCAAAATGGACCTAAAGGCAGCTGTAGCGTGCCAGGATGCTGCGTTATCTCGCTCAGACGTTTAACCTAACCCCTTTGGTTCGTTTTTTTTCTCCCCTGATGTTCCTGTCGAGCCATCGGACGCATGTCGCGCCTCAGGTCCACAATCGACAGTGTAACCAAGGCAGTGGGCAGCACAGACCTCATCTCCAAGTTTTCCCGCTTCAAGCCCGCCAACGCCACAGCTGACGGCGCCCATGCTGGGAAAGTGCTGATCAAAGCGGAGACTTTAACTGGCGATGTGGCCTCTAAGCCGCCGTCCAACACCGCAATGGAAGAAAAAGCAGACGGGGAGAAGAACGGAGCAGCGGAAGAGGCTGAAAAGTCCTCCAGTTTAGCTTCAGCGGCAAGCGTGGCCGTTCCGAGCTCTTCGTCAGCTGTAGAAAAACAAACTATACAGCTGTTCCACCCGGGAGCGCTGTCCGCCAACATGGATGAGACATACAAGTCCCTGTCCCACCACATCAACAGTTACTTTGGCACCAATGCACAAGAAGAAAATGCAGAGAACAGGCAGCAGCATCTAAAAGACAAAAGCAGTCTTGTTTCTGAATCTCACATTACCGCTCTGAGATCCGAGGATCACGTTCCCGTGTTGTCTCCAGCGTCAGAGACAAAGAGTATTGAAGCACCTACTCCTTCTCTCGTCCCTTCCAGTCCTGAAGCTGAGAGTCCCCCTTCAAGTGGAAGCACCACTCGGTCCGTTCCCGAGCCAAAAAAAGGCTTCACCCAGTACCTGTCCTACCCGCGGCCCAGCGTCCAGGCGTTTGTCGGCAGCTACATCGCACCTCTGGTCCCCAAATTCCGAGGCGACTCCAAAAGAGTCGCAGCCGACAAGGACAAGTCTCCCGTCGTCACCCTGGACGACCCCACTGAGGACGGGGCGGCGAAGAGGGCGGAGAGTGACGAGGAAAAAGCCGCGAAGGCAAAGCAGCAGCTGCTGAGTCAAAGGGAAAAGGTGGGAGACTAAATATGGCTTTTTAAAATCCTGTAAATCCTAAACACGTTTTACATCTTCAGCTTGTTTTGCAGATAATAGCAAGAGTAAGTGTAGACAACAGGACCAGGGCTCTGGTGAAAGGTGTGCAGAGGGTCACTGATGTCAAACTCCTCACTACTCGAGTGGAGGAGCTCAGTTTTCACCTCCTGGACTTCCCTGAGACCCGAGGGGTGGCCATCAAGGTTAGTATGCCTTGATTTTTAAACCCGCTTCATCTTTTGTCAGTGCTGTAGAATCCTGAAGTTCTTTACCAAGTCTGGGGTTCATATATTTTTCCGCCTTTTAGGAGAGCGTGTTGCCCTGTCTGCTGCGACTGCGCCAGGCCAGAGACGTTCCTCTTCAGGCGGCTGTTAGAGAAGCTCTGGCTGTCGTCGGCTACACAGATCCAGTCAGAGGCAAAGGAATCAGGGTGCTGGCCATAGATGGAGGAGGCACGAGGTGCAGCTTCTGAAGATTCATTGAGTTTCTGTGATATTTATTAAGAATAATACATAAAAAAAGAACAACTCCTGATTGTGAACGCAAAATGAACTACGACTGATTAGTTTTGTGTTCATTTAAATGTAAAAAACAGATTTTTGTTAGTGTCATGAAACATAAAGTTTGTGGTTTTGTCTCAGGGGACTGCTGGCCCTACAGACTCTTCATAAACTACAAGACCTGACTGGAAAACCAATCCACCAGCTCTTTGACTACATCTGTGGAGTCAGTACAGGCACGTACAACCTTTTTGATCGGCTTTATAGTCATTCTTTTCACCAGCTTGATCTCAGATAGGATCTGGATTTGCATTGATTTCAACATTCATTGTCCTGATCATGCTCGTATTCTAACCACGTTCCTTTGTAACAGGTGCCATCTTGGCTTTCATGCTGGGGATTTTTCAGATCCCCCTGGAAGAGTGTGAGGACATGTACAAAAAACTGGGCTCAGATGTCTTCAAGCAGAACGTCATTGTCGGAACTGTGAAGATGGGCTGGAGCCATGCTTTCTACGACAGTGAAATATGGGAAAATCTCCTCAAGTAAGTCTGCAAGATTCACTTGTCCTTTTCACAACTTGGACGTTTATAGTTTGGGAGACAAAGTGATGGGATGTTTTGTTTTCCTTAGAGAACGTATGGGTGAGGGGAGCATGATTGAGAGTGCCAGGAACCCCAACTGCCCCAAAGTAAGTTTTGTGACTCAGAAACTTCATGCTAATTATTTCAGTTACAGCTATTGTTCTTGTTTTAACATTTAAAAGCTGTTTTTTAGTCACACTGAGACGCACTTCTTGCTGTTCTCATAATTTGTTTACTTTTTGCACAGCTGCTGATGAGATGATTTAAAGCAAAAGCTGACTTGTCGTATGTTTTGTTTTGTCCACTAGGTGTCAGCAGTGAGCACAATTGTCAACAGAGGCTTGCCTCTGAAGGCCTATGTGTTCAGGAACTACAGACTCATGCCCGGGGTGAGATCCCACTACCTCGGAGACTGCAAACACAAGATGTGGCAGGCGATCAGGGCCTCATCCGCTGCCCCCGGATACTTCCAGGAATTTGTTCTGGGAAAAGACCTTCATCAGGTACGGCACAGGGTTAATGGCTCAGATAGGTCGATTACCTTTTTTTTTTGCTAATTAATAAAACATACTTTGTGCTATTTCAACGATTCATATATCAAAACATTTGGCATAATCAAGCATAGTGTGCAAGGACTTTTAGTATTTGTAACTTTTACATTTCTTATTATTATTTAACTTTATTTAAAAACAAATCCCTATAGGAATACATTGAGATCTTTTCAGTTCTGTCAAAAATGTTCTCTGAAATTTACTTCAACATGCTTGCTCTACTTTTGTCCTCTAATGCAACATTTATCTTTTAGCTACTACAGAAGCTAATTTATCGTATTACTACTGTTTCTATCATTTAGCTTTTAGATCGTGGTTTGCATCGTTTTGCTTTCTTTTGATTGTTTTAACTTTAACAGTTCACTCTGCAACAAATTTCAGCATTGAAAATAAAAACAGTTTCTCTAGTTATGTAGTTCTTTTTGCAGAAAACAAAAGACAAATACAGTGAGTGCCAGAAGCAAGAAGGAAATAAAGAAAAATAGGGTCCTCATCAGTTTCTGAGGCATTAAAAGGAAAGATTTTGATGATTATTCAAGAATGAGAGTTGCAGTTTGGTCCTCAGAGCTCCGTGTGTCTGCATCAGTTTGGCTCCTCCTAACTGGCCGCCTGGAAAGCTTCCCTCTAACTGGATCGTCCTCTAAAGTAGCTATCAATTGTCAGAAGCACGGATGGAAAATGAATTGAATGGTTCGAGTGAGAATCCCATTGATCCCATGATGCGCCACAGCTTGTGAACGTCTCTGCGTTCGTTCCTGGATCAAGTTTTCTGATTCCAGGAGTCCGTCTGTCAGACCACAGAAACAGGAGGAGAAGATAAACAATGAGTTTAAAGAATGAGGGCGTAAATCTGTCTTTCAGAGCGAAACGTCAGCTACAATCCAAGTACCACCATAGTATTTTCCTTTCTACCACTCTGGTCGTGTGTGTGTGCCTTTTGGGAGCAGCTCACACAGATTTGTACCATTTTATGACGTTTGATTATTGGGTCAGATATCTTTAGATGCTCCTAATTAGGAACAATTAGGCTAAAGGCTTAGCTTCATTCTGATAACCTACTTAATCTAAATTAGCTGTGTCCCTTCATCTCTCCTCTGGTATTTCTTAAATCAAGGGTCCACATTCATGGCCCTGTGCCATGTTTCAGTCAGGAAGTCATCTAACTCTTTTCGTTTATGTATTTACCGACTTAAACCGTGGTCTTTCCAGAAAATTAGGATTAAAACATAAGCTTTTATAGTTTGGATTTATCCCCGTTGTAACTGCAACCTCTCATCAAAGTCTGTTTTTGATCAATATGGTGCAGGATTTACTTAAAACCCCTAATATGTTACTTCTATTTGCACGTTTGTCTGCTTTGTTTGCTCCTCGCTGTCTCCCACCGATGCGGCAGCTGCCAGGGAAAGATGGAGATTGATAAGTTGCGACTGCTTGTTTGAGTTGAGTTTGCCGCCCACCGGTCTCACTTTCACTCTAGTTTTCAGCACCAGCGGAGGTATTTCTCGGGAGAATTCAGAAAAATAATGTAACCCGCACATAAACTTCAGAACGAGTTTCATACAAACTCGGTACAGAGATGGAATTTGTATAAATGTCCCTCGTTTACTGATTTTTAGAGTCAAACTATGTTCTTCTTGCTCTCAGATGCAGAATATATAATGTTGATACGTTCCTAATGACAAGACTTAAACAAAACAAATGATCAAACTTCATAACAAGCACAGACTAATTCCAAATTAAGAAATCCAACTTCTGAAAAGATGATAGTAAATGTTTTTCTGGGTATGGCTCAGATCTACAGTGGCTTCTGTAGATTTGTGGGCATTTATCTGCAGCTCCATCACCTGTGGAAACAACCTTATCCTGTGCTCTGCTGAGTAAAGATAAGTCTCCACTCTGTCTTTATCAGAAACATCGGAGGTATTCAGAGTTTAGATAAGTTCCAGACTTGGAGTGTGGGGACCACTGAGATAAACCATGAGGGCTAAATCCAGTGACCCATCTATCCAAACAGATTGTCCTTATTCTCTGTTTGTTGGGATTATTATAAATCTTTTATTTATTTCCATTTGGGACAGCCAGTCCTCTTAATCTCTACATTTGTGCCAAATCTAAAAAAAAACAAAACCCTCCTGTCATTGCCTTAATCTAATCTCTAAAGCGATACCGAAGGTGTGTCTGTTCCTCTTCAGGATGGAGGGCTTCTCATCAACAACCCCACAGCTTTGGCCATCCACGAGTGTAAGTGCCTGTGGCCCAACGCGCCCCTGCAGTGCGTGTTGTCTCTGGGCACCGGGCGCTACGAGACGGCGGGCAAGAACAGCACGGCCTATACGAGTTTGAAGACGAAGCTGTCTCACATCATCAGCAGTGCGACGGACACCGAGGGTAAGAAGACGCACACAAGACGTACCAGGAAGTGTTTAACGCCCCATACGCAGTTATCTGTGACGCATGGTTAAAGGTCACTGCCAAACTACTGGTTTCTTGGAGGAGAAACTGGATTTTTGTGAATGTCTGACTTGTCAGTTTTCATATTTGCCATTTAAGGACTATAATTAACCATTTACAAAATTAGATTTTTCTAGGTTTAGTGCGGTAAAGTCAACAGTAGACACATCTAAATAGAAAATCCAGTTTCCTTTTGGTAGCTTCTTACACCTCTTGTGTTTTGTTATATTTTTGAACCCTTTACAGATCATTTTAAATCTTCCTGACTAACGAAGAGAGTTATTTTCACTTTGGTCGGTCAGCAGTCGAGCTGAAAACCGTCTGGTTCCGGTCACCAGACGATTAGTTGGCGCATCCCTAAGTTAAACAGAAATACTAAAATTATTCCCTCAAGGTTAGCCCTTACCCCTCTGAGGGTCTCTGCTGGTTGAAGACCCTGACATTACATTTATGAAACTGGAAGATAAAATGACTTTAAATGTAATAGGGATTTCTTTTCAGAGTAGATTATGGTAAGATGATTCAAGTCAACTTTTATAGCAAAAGAAACAGTGATTGGATTGATGAGCACAAATAAGCACATCTAGTGCCGCTACATTAAACATTTGATTTCAGAGGTGCACACCATGCTGGATGCCCTCCTGCCCCCCGACACCTACTTCCGCTTCAACCCCTACATGAGCGAGGACGTGCCGTTGAACGAGAGCCGCATCGAGAAGCTCGACTTCCTCAAAAGCGAAGCGGAGCGCTACCTCGAGCGCAACGAAGCCAAGCTGAGGAAGGCGGCGAGCGTGCTGGGCCAGGAGAAGGGCGCCATGCAGAGACTGGCCGAGTGGGCGAAGCTCAAGGCCGACATGTACGAGGGAGTGCCCTTCGCCTCCAAGCTCTAACCGGGAGCCGAAAAAGCAGGACTTTTAGTGCAAGAAGACACAAAGTGTTGAGACGACGTGGGCTTTTGAGGCCACAAGTTTACAGAAGTTGGTCCTGAGCAGCCAACACTAAAACATCTTTGTTTTAATATATTAAGACAATAATAAGTGTTAAAAACCATGTGATGTAAGTTATGCTTTGCAGAATATTTTGTTGATGATAGATTTAAAAAAAAAAAAAGACATTAGGGTGGATTCAGCGGGATGAACGGGGAAAGAAAATATATGAACGTCCTAAGTGTTTTTTCTCCGAGCACAAAAGCTGCAAACGGGTGTCTGTGAGACATGTGATCGTTGCATGATAAACACATAAACACTTTAGGGAATTGTGTTTAATTTTATAAACAAATCACTGATGCTTGCTCGTGGGAACATGAATACATTAAGGTGTAGGAAAGAGTGAGAACTTAAACATGACTGCCTGTTTGTAACAGTTTACATAAGGTAAAAAAGTGCACTTTGTAGGATGTTTTTAGAAATTTTACATTTATTTGAAACTAATAAGGAATGCCTTTTGAGTTCTTGCTACAGTCCGTGCACATTCACATGCAGTTTGTTCATAATTGTACAAAGCATGTCCGTTCTAAGGAGCAGTGACTTGTGGTCCATTAGTTTAACGTAAAAATCCTGTCTTTGGTCAAACTTGAATTCCTCAATTTTGTTATTTTGACTGAATGCACCTTTTTTTAATCTGGTGAGAAACTAACTGATGTGATTCCTGTCTTCTTTCATCTATTAATGGTATTTAAAAATAACTCAAAGTGTCAAAAAACAATAAAAGCTCTGCTTGACATCTTGCCTTGAAATGGAGGTATTCTTGGAATGTTCGATTTGTTGGCTTCTCTTTATGCCGCCTGTGCCGGTCAACAGAAACCCACACTCCAATCACAAGAAGACGCACAATGGAGCCGCGCACGAATGCCAAGTGTCTCTCTGTGATGGATCGCTTTTGTTTGTTTTTGTTGTTTTTTTTGTCTTTCTGCTTTATTGTTTTGATCCTCTTGAAGATCCACTGACATTCTTGGCATTGTTCCACTGACTGATGCCTGAATTTTCGTGTGGCGTCTCCTGAACGTGTCGCCTCTGCTCCAGGAAGGCCCTTTCATCGGGCGAACACTCATACCGAGGTGAGACTTCCTTAAATTCACCGCCACTGCAGACGTGTAAGTTTGTGGAACTTTTTTGCGTCAGAACTAGTTTTGGACGAAGATGTGAATTTATAACCTCGCCTCTCCTCCTCAAGCAGAACCCGATGGTGTGGGCTTATGTTGTTACCTAGCAACCGTTATAGTTCCCCTCTTATTTACAATATTCTCAAACGTTCCCACGCTCGCCTATATTTGTCCCAGATCTGGCAGAAACACGTTACACAACCGGCTTAAAGTGCATTTTGGTTTGTTGGAATTGTGATGCAAAAGAAAAAAAAAAAAGACTATCGTTTTTGTTTTGTTTTGTTTTTGTGCTCCTTTAGTTGCTGCCAGAATCATCTTATCCGAACAGCAGCACAGAGTGAGAGATGTACAAGTTGTTTCATCCTGTGAAGGCTCTGGATGCTCTGGATGCTCAGCCTGTTGGCTCCAGCTGCAGTTATGTACGTTTTCTTAACAGGAGCCAACATTCTACGTGCAATCTCCGAGTTTATTGCAGGTCTGGTCCTGCATGTGAACCCAAGTCTGTGTGAAGCATCTGCAGAAACAAAAAGAGGAGGAAAGAAGTGGATTTCTGCATCCCATTGGTCACAGTAAAGGACACTTTTCTTCCCTGTCTTCTTATCCGAGACACATCCCAGGATAAGTTGCGTGATAAGACTCCTGTCCATCACGGACAGGAAGTCGTGTGACTGGTTCACGTCAGTGTTTATCAAACCAAGTCAGCGTGTCTGTTAGGTAAACCAGAACTGCAGGGACTCTAAAGTCTGCTGAGCGTCAAACATCGTCTTATCGTTTTACATCTTTGGTTGTTTAAACGGGTTAAAGCACACAGCTCCAGAGAGACGCTCTGGATTCAATCCAAACACGGCGAAACGGGTTTGACTCGATCTGTTTGGCTCCTGCTTCAGCAAGAAGAGTTCAAATTTGAGGATTTCTTTTCTGAGAAAATGCAGCCTGATGAAGCTGAAACTGGTGTAAAAACTAAAGGAAGCAAAACACTAGCTAAAATCTAAATCTAACAAATGATAGCTAGATAGCTAAAAGAACTGGTGGCAAAAGGTTAGCTAGATTTTAGCTTTAAGCTAAAAGTAACAATATATATATCAAGTAATTTGAAGCAGTTTTTTAAATGGAACAATGAATTTGAGGGAATTGAAGAAATCAAAGTATTTGTAAGTAAATATACTTGTTTTGAAAAGTATAAAAGTTACAAAAACCAAAAGTCATAGGACCCATCTCTTGAATGATCTGAATGTTCTGATTTCTGATTGGCTAAATTAGCTCAAAGTAAGCAGAAGTTAAAAGTATGAAACATAAATAGGAAGAATTCAAGAAAGAAAAACAGGAAAACAGTAGTGTAAATGTTAAATGAGCATTCACACACACACACGAAAAGAAAGTTTACACAGTGGTGTGGCTCTCCACAGATCCCTGCCAGTCGGTTACGCTGGGGACACACTTGCGCACACACACACACACACACACTATTTGGCTGCCATGAAAGTCTGCCTCTGCCCACTGTTCCAACGTCTCTGCTGTGTAAACTTCGTCTACCCATTCATCAGTGAGACAGTTAAAAAGCTACTCGAACGTCACACCCAGAGAAGAGAGCTGTCATGTTAGAACTTTATATTACTTTAAAAATGTATATACTTGTAACAAATTATTATGTTGTGGATTTTTCATAAGATTTTTTTATGAATGCATACTTGAAGTTATTGTGAATATAGCTAATATTTGTACTAAATCACCAGGATTCTTGGGTATTTAGAGTTGGTAATATGTTGGTTTTTTTAAGACCATACAAGCACTACTAAAAATACAGGATTTTCAATGAATTGGGAAACTGAAGACATAATTAAAACACCACAAGATGCACATTTGAAAAAATGTAAGAGGTTTCAATTTATAATATACATGATCAATAAATGTAAATGTTTAAACTCCAACTAGTCAATAAAATGCATAAATTGCTGATTTACCACAGCAGGTTTTTAATTTTAGCACTAAGCTGTGACATGAATAAGAAATGATGCATCTCACAGCTGTAGTTCCGGCTGCTGCCGCTCAGGGAAAGGGGGGCGCTGCAGGGAAGAGTTCTTCTTTCAGCGCGGGATTTGAAACGCCTGAAAGAAAAATCCATTTAACACGAAGATGTGCAACTCCGACTTTTGTTTGTCACGGTATTTATGGATGTGTACTATCGGTGTGTCTCGAAAGAGTACAATTCCGAGACGTGATAGCAAGGCAAGTGACCCGCTGTCAACAAGTTTAGTCGGGTAAAATACGCACAACAAAACTGCAACCAGAGCAAAGTGAGTGAGCTACCAAAGTGCATTTCGTTCATTTATTGTGCTAGGTAGTTCTGTGTGTACACGGAAACGGGGCATGACTGAAATTTTTCCAAGGACGTCCCTACTATTTTCAATAAAACATTAAATGTAAGCTTTTTGTCTGTTTTACTCAAGGAGAAAGCATCCAAGAAGAATGGCGAGACGACGCCAGCGTGGGGGGAAACGGAGCAGGCTGTTTCGTGAACGAGTGAGCGCTCTCGCCGAAACAGACGATCCTGTTGTGGCTGCTGGTTTTTGACAGCGGAGGGGGAGCTGGTGGGGAGGAGGACAGTCGATGGATCAGTGGACCACAGCTTGCTGTTGCAGCGGCTGAGAGAGGAGGAGGAGAAGGGGGAGGAGGGGGGGACGGACACACAGTCCCTCCAACACACACCTTCACCTAATCATTTTCAGCAGCATCACTGACAGGGAAGCAGAAAACGGTGAGCGTGAACATCCTTTTTTTCCCCCTTCAAACATGTCTGTTTTCCCCTCTATTATGATAATATTGCTGCAGTGAAAATCTCAACCAGGTGTCCTTTGTTTTGCTGCATAGTCCTGTAATGATAATTATGATCTATAATGACCAGGTGCACGTGATAGATATAGGGAAAAAAATCGACTCGGATTCTTGTGCTTCTTTTTTTTTTTTTTTTTTAATAATAATAATCTGGATGAAAGACGGATGATTGCAGGCTGTTCGCTCTCTGCGCCGCACGCGCTGCATCTTGAGGAGCCTCCATCAAAGCGAGCAGGAGGCAGAGCAGCCGTGTGTTGTCCTGAATGGATTTCCCCCCCCCCTCCCTCCTTTCCTTCCGTGGTGCAGCAGGTTTTGTTCTGCCGGATGGTTGCAGGCAGACAGGCCCCGCTGAACTGAGCGGTTGTCTTGAAGTGATGCTGCCGGCTGGAGCTCACCTCCTCCCGGCTGTCATTTCAGAGGAAGGCAGCGGAACCATCATGGCCTTTGGAGCTATCGCAGATTTACTCTTTATTGTCTACTTTCTCACATAAAACTCAAGCTTTAATGAAGCATTTTTTTTTATATTTGTCAGCTAAAACCGAGGGAAATATCCTTTTTATATAGGCATAATTTAGTAGAAATAAGGAGAAATGGAGTCTTTAGGGCCTGATTCATCGTGTTCTCCTGTTTTTAAAGAAGGCATAAGCCTAATTCTAACATTTTCTGCCGAAATCACAGCAGAAACCAACGTTTATCTTGCTGATAAAACGTGCAAAAAGTGTCAGATTGGGAAAAAATGCAAGATTAGACATTTGTGACCTGTCCTGGTATAATGAGTCAGAATGAGCACAGGCTGCAGTGTGAAAATACAGATTTGTGCCATAATTGAGATTTATGTAAACCTACAAATCCCTGTAATTAAAAAGCACATAATCTTCCTAATCTACCTTTTAGATTGAAGTTTTCTAACAGGTATATCTTCAGAAATATTCCTTTTATTTCTAAATCTTTTAATCCCCTTTGAAACTGACCCCTTGTCTCTGCTGTAGCACCAGGAAATCCCTTTGTATAATGTCTTCATGTCATTGTAAAGCTTGGGGATTCCCCTTTTTAAATATAGGCTGAAATTCCCGACGACGTCACTCCAGACCAGTA
Source organism: Kryptolebias marmoratus (assembly GCF_001649575.2). Taxonomy (NCBI): domain Eukaryota; kingdom Metazoa; phylum Chordata; class Actinopteri; order Cyprinodontiformes; family Rivulidae; genus Kryptolebias; species Kryptolebias marmoratus. The sequence continues at coordinate 14,623,367 of NC_051447.1, read as the reverse complement.
AAAATTGAATTTTCAAACCAGCAATCTCCAAAGCAAAACTAGCTTGTTGCCTGGTGATAAGTCACCAAATTTCAGTAAACTACGTATCATTTTGAAGCTTTTGAGATGGAGAATTTGAACATGACAACTCAATACTGCAAAATTCTTCATTGTGACTCCTTTTCTCAGCACATTTTTACGATCGCCTAGGAGTAAGCAATCCTGGTCCTCGAGGGCCACTATCCTGCATGTTTTACTTGTTTCTCTGCTCCAACACACCTGATTTGAATTAGTGGCTGATTAACAGGCTTCTAAAGAACATGAAGAGGGAATTAAACCCTTGAATCAGGTGTGTCTGAGCAGGGAAACAAGGAAAACATGCAGGATAGTGGCCCCTGAGGACCTGGATTTCCCACCCCTGCAATAGACCAACACAGATGAAATGAAAGGCCCAACATTCCTTGAACGAATGCTTATCACCCACTGCCTAAAAGTTTGACTAAAATCATCTATGTGGGGAAAGGATGAAGTTGAAATTAGCGTTAGTAATACCTCGCAAGTTCTCAAGCAAGTTATTAGTGCTCAGAGTGTGTGTTGGGGATGACTCTCAGCTACTGCTTCATCAGATCTTACCTCAGTTTCTGTAAAACTGACCAGGTTACAGCTATTTGTGTTTTACCTGTGGTGAAATTTATTTATATAGCACTTTTCCGCAACAAGGCGACCCAAAGTGCTTTTTCCCAAATCTTATTTCATCTTATTCCCCCCCACTGGGCTGTCAGCCATGAGCCATTACTCATGGCAGATGTGGTGTCACCATCTCTGCTGCTTCTCTTCTGTTTGTCCACGCCTCATTAGACGAGAAGCCGGTTGAAGGAGTTGATTGTCGGTTTTAGCTGCGTTCTGACCGCTTCACCTGGAAGTGATGGCGTATTTTAGGACGTGGACGAGCTGTCGTTTTGGCTTCAGGCCGTTTGGGAATCAGGAATGGGATCAACTCCATTATTTTGCCAAAAATCTGGTACCTTTTAGCTAGCAATGTACTTCTTTTAGTTTTTAGCTTGTGTTCTGCTTCTTTTAGCTCTAACGCCTCAGTTTAGCTTCTGCAGCTAAGTCATTCAGCGCTCAGCATTTACGCTGCATTTTTGCAGAAATTCTGATTTCTTTGGTTTCATTTGATGTTATTCTTTTCGAGAAGTGTAAGGTTTTTTTTTTCATGTTGCTGAGACTGCTGTGGAAGCTGCAGCCAAACGAACACAATCAGCATCAAACATCCTTCGGGTTAATAGCACCCTGCAGCGATGATGGTGCATTTGTTGGTCAGGAGAAGGGGAGGGGGGGTGTAAACAGTCTCGTTTTGCCCTATGGCTCACAGCTGAACATGTTCGGCTGTTTTCATTACATCATAGGGGCATTAGAAATGAACCTGATGGGCTGAGGATTGATGGATTGGACAGCAGGGATGAATATTGGTAGGTTTCTGAAAGAGCAGATGCATTTGCTCCCGTCTTCCCTTCAAGACAGATGGTTTTTAATAGGGTTAGTTTTCACTAGTTGTGGATGTTTTTGATAGAGAATGGGTGGAAAATCTTGCTCTACATCCTACAGTTCAGTAAATCATGCTGTGTAATTTTGGCATTTTAAAAAAAATATATTTATTGATATTTTTCATTCAAATAGGTATAACAATATAAATCAAATTCCCACCCTTCCCTACCCACATAAAATCAGCACATCACCAAGCAACCACACAGTCAAAACAGCAAGAGATTAATATACCACTAATTGATCCATGTTTTTCCACAAGCATGCATACAGATGAAAACAAGAACACAAATTACTAAATGCTAACAGGTCAATCATTTGCGGTCTCTTTGCTGAAGAAATTTTAGTACAGAATCCAACATCTTTTCAAACGTGTTGATTCTGTCTTCGTTGAAATATCCCAGTCTTTCCAGATGCAACATATTTGCCATTTCACCCGACCACATATCAAATGTGGGCACGGAGTCCTTTTTCCAATGTTTCAAAATCAACCTTTTAGCAATCACCATACCAAACAAAACAGCCAACTTCTCACATTTATTGGCTGAAGGCAAAGCATCAGAGGCCCCGATAATAGCAATAAGTGGATCTGGGTTCCATTGTTTTCCAAAAGCTGTTGAGAAAAAAAAAGGAAGACTTTCTTCCAAAAAAATACAGCAGAACACATGACCAAAAGGAGTGCATCAAATTACCAGTAGCAGCCTTACAGCGGTTACATATTGGGAATCAGCTCCTCCCTTGAGTAGTGGAGTCTATGTATCATTTTGAACTGTAGAAGTTTGTGTCTGGCATTGACTGAACAGGCTTGTATACTTTTCAAACCCTCCTCCCACACTTCATCAGGTAGCCGCTGCCCTAACTCGTCTTTCCAAACTGTCTTAATTCTGGTTGTATCTACCGGCATGTTACTGAGGATCTTATAAAATTATGACACTGCCCCCCAATTGATAGGATCGAATTCATTTATTGCTTCTAGGGTTTCGTGCTTGATTAAAACTCCAAAATCTAATACATTTTTCCTAACATAGTCCCGGATCTGCAGAATCACTGACGTGTCCCCCAGTGAATAGCGAAGGGACATGAGATGTTCTTATTGGTAATGACCGACGCAGTTGGGTGTGAGTAAATTATTTCAATCCATTTTATAAATATGGGCCCAAAACTAAATGTTTTAAGAGCATGCATCATATAAGGCTATTCTACTTGATCAAATGCACGTTGTGCATCTAGCGAAATAACCATAGCTTCATCTGAACGATTTGAGTATATTATATTGAAAAGAAAATTTAGGCATTTTTGAATTAAACAAGACTATAACTCATCCTGAGACTGCACAGCTTTAGTGGACCTTTTTATTAAAGTAGACACATAGTATAAATGGGAGCAGAATGAACAAAAATGGAGAGAACTGCTGGAACTCGCATGGACATATTTTACAAAAGTTATAGTTTAATAAATGTGGTTAAAAGGTCAGTAATGGCACCTATTTTTTTACACTACATACATCTGCAGAATAGAGCGCCAGCAAGAGTTGTTTGTGTGGATCAGGTGGGCAGATGGGAGTGGGGGGTGAGGGGGGTTTGGGAGCTGAAGACTTGCCAGACTGGTAGAAGCTGTCACTTGCAAAGTGTGAAAACATGTCAGCATGTCTGGCAAAGTGACTGATTTGGTTTCATATGCTGAAACCTATACAGGAAATTATTCTCTGCTTTTGCTGCAATTATATTTAGGTTGCTTGGCCCTGATTATCTGTGTAACGAGGCAAATGGGCCTTTTTACAGTTTATTAAAGCTTCTTTCCAAAGAAATGATCAATATATGAGCTGCTTTTTTATAAGGGTTGGCTTACAAATTGAATACAGCATTTAAAATGATGTAAAACGACACATAAACAGGATAAAAATGACAAAAGAGATGATGAATGGACAATGTCAGTCCATTGCAGTCACAGAGATAAAAACAACCACATCTAAGGTACAATTAGAATCTCCAATAACCTAACAAGCATTGTTTCAAACTGTGGGAGGAAACCAGAGGATCTGGAGAAAACCCACATTCATGCAAATTCCACGCATAAAGACCCTAGCCAGTAGTCAAACCCTGGACTTTGTTGCTGCAAGGCAACAGTGCTAACCAACTGCAAACTATCTACTTTAGACACATACAGCTCTAAATGTATGAACAGAAAGAAATTAATAATGGCCAAAAGGAGGTCCAAAATTAGGTTTAAGGTTGATGCACACTGAGCAGAAATGGCAAAGTAACTAAAACTGCCGCAAAGGAAAAGAAATAGAAAAAAGCAACATAAAATATGTGAAAAGACCCACAATGCAATCCAAATGTTCAACTGAAAGAATAATAAGACTTTAACAAAATGAAATATTAATCTGAAATATTACGACACAAAGGGAAGAGTGTAACAAAGCAACCGAAACGAGGTCAGAAGACAACTGCAGAGATACAGACTTCAAAATAACCTGGATGGAACAAATTAAATCAAAGAAACTGAATGGCTACAAAGAGAAATAGAAAAAAAAAAATCAATGCTAACAATCCAAATGAGATTCAAAAACGTGGTCCTTAAATAAAATACAAACAGATATAAATTCATCAAAATGAGACAGATTTATTAAATTGGGGCTAAAACACGAAAGAACAATGCCAACTCAAAAAGGGCACACCAAATCAACAGTTTGACAAAAAATGATAAACTTAAAAGACAAAATAACTGGTTCACATCAAAATTAATTCCTAAAAAAACTCAACAAAAGCACAAAATGAGCTAAAACTTGTAATAAACTAAATATTAAATACCTTTTTGGACAACTTTTGCAAGATAAATGTTAAATTCACACAACCAATTGTAAATTTCCATCTGGTTGTGTGTCTCCTTCTAATTTGTCTCGTTTCGTGAGGGTCTTTATGCACATTTGTGTTGTCAATAGTCCTGCGAGGCAAGTACTTATACATGTCTTCTAATTCTTTGGGATCAGTCTTGAAGAAAACAAAAGAGTCGTGTTTAAATCTCAGCAGTGGGAGCATAATTCATTGGACGTCAGGCTTAAAAAAAGTGAAGTTAACCCCATCCACCAGAATCTTTGTCACAGCTTTAAAATGATTACTGAGGATTTAGGTCACAGGAACTTTTTTCAAGGCTCCAGGGTCACATGACGGCTGGGAACCAACCCTTCAACAAAGATGTTTTTAACAGGCTTTAATCTAACCTCTGCCAATTGTTTATATATAGTGTATATATTGGATGGGGTTGAAGGGAATTGGATTATTTGCTGGATGCAAGAAACAAAAATGGGGAGATTAGTTTGGTGTAAAAAGTCTGTCAGGATTTCTACAGGTTATGATCATGTTTGGCTTCTTAATCTTTCTTACTGGCCTGTTGATCCCAAACATGGGGACACTGATAGATCAGCCTGGTGTCATCTCCTTCACTTCGGGGCATGTTTTCCCTCTACAGAATGTGATTCTTCTCTCATTTATTAGGGAGACCCTTTTTGTTGACCATCTGCTAATCGTCAGTGTAACTGCGTACAGAAAGGAAATTGCGTCTCCAGTGTAATTGAGCCTTTGTTTCCTCCATCCTTCTTGTCTGACCCCAGAAAGAAGGCCGTTAAAAAGCCATCTTGTCCGTCTTTGCTTGCACTGAATGAATGCCTTTGTGGGAGGACACAAGCCACGCAGGCAGCCAGTGAGGAGAACGGAGACCAGAAGCGGTTCTCAGGGCGGAGAAGCCATCCATCAGCTTAAAATGAATCTGTTTACTGAGAAACCAATTAAATGCTGGCACTTCCTGATGTTGCTTGGAAAACTTGGCCATCTGTCTACTTAAACATCTCTTAGGGCTTGTTTTTTGGTTTTTTTTTTTCAATGTTGCGGGCATGTTTATTCCTTCAGAAATCCATGGTCTGCTGGCAGTAACTAAGGACGCCACATAGCACCTACCAAGATGGTGGCACAAATTCTGCACTGTGGTTGACCATTCCAGTGTAGTCCTTTTCCAGTGACTTGGAATACAATAGCCAATGATTTATTGAAATTCATGCAGCCCTACTTGTGAGATTGTACATTTTCGATCCAAACAAGACCGAAAGTCCAAATGACTAGTTGTAACTTTTCCTTATGAGCTTTAAGGATGCTTTTGATGTGAGCTGAACTGACCTACTTGTGACTAAGCTGTAGGGTGCATGACTTACTGTAAAAAGGGAGTCATTTCATTAGTCATTCTGACTCTGCATCATTTGAGGCTTCTGGATGTCCTCCCTGGATCTAAGTCAAAGGCATTTCCCGTCAGTGATGTCACCCTCCGCCACTCTAGCTGTCGTGTCGTCTCTGACATTTTTACCCTTGAAACTGCTGAAACGGATGTTTTTTTGTTGTTTTTTTCAGAGGCGCAGCCAGACGCTCCATTGTCCAATCAGAGCCACGTTGTGTTAGTCACCTTGGCTTTTGGCTACCTGACACAATGCATCACTGCTTGCTGTCTTAGCACTTTAGTTTATTGCAATGTGACACCAAATGTGAGTCTGTTCAACTAGAACGGAGGGTGTTTCAAATATCATGAAAGCACTTCTTTGTAGGTTTTCCACATATATTAGACAGAGGTGGTGTTTATTATGTTTAGCTTCATTTTGGGGGCTAATAATTCTCAGTTGCACTTATTGACACCCATTTAGAAAGGTTTGTAGCATTGATTTACTACACATTTATGATTCAAGTAATTTTAACAATCCCCCTATAGCACTTTTTATGTTATTTAGGATATGGAAGGATAATGATGTTCTGGACTTTATGTTAAAAATTGTGCCCTATCATGTATGTTATTCTTAGTATATATGAAAGTAACTGAAAAGCAGAAACAACTATAATTTTAGGCAAAAAATCCTTCATTATTTAATGTTAATGTTATGTTCAGCAATATTTTTTTGTTTCTTTAAATTAGATTTTTTTTTTTTTTTTTCACCAGGGCAAACTTGGTTTTTCAACAGTAGCAAAAAACTTTACACTCTGAAGTGTCTATTCTGGGATGTTCCTCTTTGCCATTAAAATGGGGGTCAAAAAGTTGAAAATGTTTGGAATGGGTTTTGCTCGATTTTCCTGCAGTTAACAGCTGAAGATGAAAAACTAAGAGAAAGAATTGATTTAAATGAAAGTAAGCAAGCTTTTTTTTTTTAAATTAATCCAGCTGATGTGTTTTTCTGCAGTAAGAAGTGACATGAACAGATGCCTGTTGCATCATAAACCTTGTGACGTCATGACGTTGTCTTGTTCTTTAAATTCTAACTACTGGGATGTCCCGGAGCGCTGCATGCAGCGTGACGCTGGCTTCCTTACTGGTGTGTCCTCGCAGCAGTTTCCCACCATATGCACACTGCTGGTACTGACCCTCGTCCCACTCCATCTCCCTCTCTGATCCGTGACTCACAAAGTCAGTTTAACCTTTACCCAGCTAAATTCAAGCCAGCACTTTGTTTCTACCCACTGGCTATGTGCGCCCACTCTTTCATTGGTTCAGTCCTTTTATGGTATGTTGGAGAATATGACTCCCGACTGTGTTGTTATTGTGAGTCGGGGTTTTTTTCTGCACATTTAATTGATGTTATTGTAAAAATGCTGCGTGCTGAATGACCGTCACACTTTGCTAAAGTAGCTGAAACTGCATTGTTAAACTTGAAACAAGCAGAACAGAAGTTAACGTAGCAAACTGTAGGTAAAAGCTAAGACTTGCAAAGCCGTAGCTAAGAAGATATAATGGGCAAAACGGTAGCTAAATGCTAAAACAAACAAATTCAGAGCTAAAAGCTAAATTAGCACAACAGTGGCTAAAAGTTAAATGTAGCAAAATCATAGCTAAAAGCAAAAGGCAGCAAAGCTGTAGTTAAAAGCTACAAGTAGTAGAATAGTAGCTAAAAGTGCAAACCTCTAGCTAAAAAGGGCAAAATGGTAGTGTTAAAGAGTAGCATAACAATAGCGGAAAGCTAAAATTAGCTAAATCAGAGCTAAAAGCTAAAATTAATACAACAGTTGCTAAAAGCAGAAAAACCATAGCTAAAATCTGACAGTCCCATAACTGTAGCTAAAAGCTAAAAGGAGTAGAACTATAGCAGAAAGCAAAAAAAAAACAACAAACTTTAGCTAAAAGGAGCAGACTGCTAGCGCTAAAAGTAGCAGAGCAGGAGCTAAAAGCTAAATTTAGCAGAATGATACCAAAAGGTAGAAGTAGCAAAATGTTAGCTAAAATCAAAATGTATCACAACAGTAGCTAAAAAGCTAAATATAGCAGAAGAGTAGCTAAAGGCTAAAAAACAGCATTAGAAGACAGAATAAGAGTGAAGATGCTGAAGCAGATTTCAAAGAGAAGTGATGAAATTAAAAAGATGTCAACATATTTTATATGGGGGAAAAATATTTGTACATATTTTGAAAAGTATAGAAAAGACAAAAATCAAAGCACCTATCTCCTGAACAAGCTGAATGTTTTGATATATGAAAGGTTAAAATAAAACTAAGTGAGCAGAAGCAGTTTCTTTGCAAAAGAGATTTGAAAAAAAAAACTATAAACAGGAAAACAAAAGTGTGATTGCTGATTTACATTTTAAGATGCTCTCATGTCTGTAGTTTTCTTATAGATTTACCCAGGAAATACTTTTTTTTTTTTCTTTTTTGTCGTTTGGTTCAGGAAATAACCCAAGACAGACGAAACAGGAGAAACCCAAAACTCAGGAAATTCCTTCACTTTGTTGCATCTTCACTCAGGCAAGTCATCTATTACAGCTGTGAGATATGTTACCTGTGAGAGATTTACTCCACAAAGGCCCATTCGTACGTGGAGGAGTAACTACCCTTTTTTTAAAATGGGTATCACATGAAATTCTCATGGTTGCTTCCTCTGTGTAAACAGCCCTGAAACCAGGTAGCACAAGCTATCAGGTGACAAGGGTGTGTCCTGAAAGTGCTGCTTCTCTTCATCTGTTTGGTCAGCACTGACAGAGCTAACGCTGCCGTTCATTCTTATTTCAGAACTTGACTGATGTGTGTGTTCTTTAAATTAGCTTATAGACCCAATAAAGATCACACAAACTGTACAGTACATCCTGTTTATGAAGGAGACATTGAGTTGATGCAGTGTTGGACATTGGAGCCTCACTTACTTTTGGAAATAAAGAACAAACAGTTCTTTTTTCCCGACTTTTCTTTTGTTTCAAATTACTCTTCAGATGAGACCAGTTTTATATAGCTTTGCCTTTTGGATGACGGCACAAATATGTATCAGACAATATAAGACAAACAGGCAACACTCACTGCTGTGGATTCCATAACGATGTCACGTCATAAAGCAGTGAGCTGAAATTTATTTAAGCCACACATTTGATCTTTTTGTTGTTGATTCACAGTAAAGTCAAATGCTGCAGGTGGAAAGAGAAAAACAGGAGTTAAAGTAGGAGAGAAGGTCAGTTTGACATTAGAGAGGAGTAATGCAAACGTGCTTCATTGTGATGGCATTAATTACAGGAAGTACAGCCTGGACTGCAAGCAGGAGGTTTCAGGAGACGTTTTTACATATGAGAACGTCCTCACCAAACTAAATATACCTTTTACTGACAAAATAACACAATTCAGTGATCTTTTTAGTTTTTAGCCTTATTATAGATACGGTTTCTGCTGGTTTGTTTATTAAAACATTGAGTTGATCTTTTTACTGTTAATTCTTTTGACAGCTTTAGAGTCAGAAGTCTTTGATAGTTTATTTCCTCTTGGTCAGACTATCAGCCTTTTTGCAACTCTTGCTTATTGTTTTATCACTTTGTGTATTTTGGCAGCTTGTGTGTATATGTGTGCCACATACATTTCTGCTTTCTGCTCAGACGTCTGGCCTTAGTTTAAGCTTTAGTGTTAGTGTGCTCAAGGTGAAGATAAAATATGCAACACCAGGCCAGCACTGCAAACTACCCTACAAGATTAACTACAAAGGTCCTTTCAGCCATTAAAATGATTCCTGTTTGAATAATGGATAACTTCTGTCATATTATATTAAAACATCTCTTATCTTCTTGCGTAGACGAGCTGCTTCTTCTTTGGTGAATCAAAGCCAGACAACAACCCAGAACACTGACATGAATTATTCAGGAGCTTTTGTTGACAGTACTTGACATCCTCCATGTAAGAGGCTGAAATTCGGTGAAATTGCAGACCAGCGCAAGTTCAAATTAGGTGTAGGACTTCTCGTATTTGTTACATTATGAAAAAACAGATTTTCTCTGTCATTGTTCTTTACGTTTTTATTCTTTCTTTAAACTTTGATTTTGTGGTGTTTAAGAAACAGGAAAGTGATGGAAAAACACATAAATTGATGCTGAGGACATCACAAATCCAGTCAAGTGTCAGGACTTGAGCTTGTATCGACACTAAGATTATTGATCCGCAGATTAGGATGAAGGACTTAAGTCTAAGTGAAGCCATAAGCCTCCTTTTTAGACAGCTGAGGGGTTCCTCACAAGCTCAGTAAGGGTTCGCTCTGTTTATCTTTGTCAGCCACACAGATAGATAGGCATTTTGTTTGATCTTCCTTCAGTTAAAAGCAGAAGGATTCAATTTTAAAAAGAGCCAAATGGTTTTTAAGGTCCATTCTGTCTTAATGTCCCACAATTTTTTTTTGTAGGAAGTCATTATTTCGTTGTGCTTGATGTTACTTCAAAAATGTAGTTGTTTTTGAGTTTTTTTTGTGAAAAGGAATCCACAGTGACAAAAGACAATAAAGATCATGGAGGGCACTAACTAAATACTCCTCAAGAAGACATAATGCTCAAACAGAATAGAGGGCACATTTGCACAGATGGAGTACCATCCCAGTGTAAACTCTTGCTTGCTTGTCTGAAAGCTACTCTCATTAGCACAGACAGCATCTGTTTCTGAAGTACCAGAGGGCTGACTGGGGCCTTTGTATCGAGATGGCTACAGCCTCTCTTTTACTGCTGGGTCCATGTCTGGCTAAAGCCCCAGCCAGGCTGTGGGCCCTGCAGCAGCACTGAATGTTTCTGCGTATCCATGTGCACCTAGAGATGGGCTGACTGATAGCAACCTGCTCATTAAAGCTGAGCTCTGAAGTTTTCCACCAAATAATCTGCTTTTGCATTAATGAGAACTGCTGGAACACGACACCTAGTGATTCTGTCTTTAAAGCTTTAACAAATTAATACTCCAGAACAAAATACTCTACTATTGTAGACTTTTAGCCTTTATGTCTTACAGTGAAATAAAAAATCTGTCATCACACCACTTCTGCTGTTCTAGAAAAAACAATCCTCCATATACATATTCCGTGTCAGCAGGAGAGCACTGGCCAGATTTCTGCCAAGTGGCTGACGGCCAAGTCGCAGCAGATGTCCAATTGTACAGTAACTACATAGATACCAACCAGATCTTGCCTCAAAGTACGATGATTAGATTAAAAATATATCTGCGGCAATACCACAATTAATCCACTTTGAGCAGAAATGAATAAATCAGGTTAGAAAGTGGAAAGCACGTTATATAATAGATGGACAGGAGGACTTTTTCTGGTGAATGAAGCTAATGGGAAATTGCTTCTTTCTGTCCGCGGTCAAAAATAAGGATACAGATGAAGTACATTTCTGTCAACCAGGGTATAGTTTGGATTTATGTACCCTCCAGGGTTGAATATTGGACCTCTAGCTAAATATATGTCCCTGTATGGGAGCCTGAAAGGTACATTTATGTTCCCAGGCAGTAAAAGGTAAATACATGTACTGTATATGTTAATGTACAAACTATTAATTTCAAAGTTTGTAATGAACATATCTTTTAGTAAAAGTCTATATAACTAGAGAAGATGTTGCTAAGCAATGAAGAAGCTGAAACGGAGTCGTTAAACTTTAAACAAGGAGAACAAAACCTAAATGTAGCGGAATGATAGCTAAAAGAAGCAAACCGGTGGCTTAAAGGTAAAAAGAGCGGAACGGCAGATAAAAGCTAAAAGAAGCATCAGAAGACATAAATGGAGCAAGTATGCTGAAGCAGATTTCAGAGAGAACAATGTGTTTGAAGGAAATGAAGAATTCTAATATACATCTATGAGGAATTTTATTTTAAACAGTTAAAAGTTACAAAAACCAAATGCCATATGAATGGTTAAAATACCACAAAGACTAAACAGGAAAACAATAGTGTGAACAATCAACTTTCACACTGTTAGGTAATCAAAACAAATCTATCTACATATCTGACTTCGGGAACATGAAACAGAAACATGTTTTTGGAGTCCACTCACTAGCAGTCAACAGAATGAACAAGGTGCTAATTATAGTGATAGGACATTAGGACATGCAGACAATCTTCTCCTAATCAGTTGATATGTGTGGGTCAAATATTTACTATAAGTCTGTGACTGTCGGCGCTTTCAGGACAATGCGGCAGCCCTTCTGCTTTGTTTTGCCTGTTGGATTTGACTGTGGGCCAATGTTTTGCTTATTGTAAATCAAGGCAAATGTAGGAAGCAAATGAAGTGTTCGTGTACGTGTTCAGGTGCTTCACCATATTATATTGGGTAAATGTGTGTTTCGCTCTCTACGCGCCCCAGTAAGGAAGCGGCACCATTTCTGTTTTGTTGAACCATGACACCATACAAATGAGCCGCACCGAGCTCTTTTATTTTGCTGCCCGGGTGTGGTCACGACTCGTCGTTGTCCCATAATTCAAAAAGGCGTGGTAAAACATTTGCACATGCCCTCTGAAGCTTCATCAAGGTTGCTTTTGTTGGCCTGCGCTTTGTTGTCAAGTTAACAAAGTGGAGGCAGACGCCGCGCGAGAGCCATCTGAGAGTTATACGACCTCAAGCCACACAAACAAATACGGCACTTTATTAATGCAAAAACAAAGCAGATTAATTCAGTTTACACAAAGGCCTTTATTGCACGATGCTGTTGATCAAATACTGGTTTGGTTTTGTCTGTTCGTAACCTTAAGTCCTTATCCAGAAGTGGGTGATATGGAGCTTTATAGAGCTTTCACTTTAAATGCATGGCAGCAGCTATATGGAGTGGAATTAGTCACTTTGTGTTAGACGTACATGTAGAAAAAATAAAATTTAAAAAATCACCTATCCTGTACACCCTATAAACTGTTCTTGTTATCACCGGTACAGGCACCTTATTAGTTTATAGTATGAGAGAGCAAAATCAGGAAAATACAAATTTACCATCAGTGATTACATTGTACACATATTGTACGCCATCTTATTTTGTTAAAGTACTTGTGTGCTCAGATGGAGTTGCACAATGCTTAAAATCAGAAGACCTGAGATTGAGTCCTATGTTGTTACTCTTAATTAAGCCAAATTTGGCTAAATGCAAACTTCTGCTTAACATCTGAAACTACATTTAATTTTACAATTTATTTATTTCCACTTTCAGGACAGTTTTTGGCTCATTTTAGCAAAGTTGAATTTTGAACCCAGCAATGCTCATTAGGACCTTGTGTAAGAGCACCACGAAGGGACTTGAATTAAAATTTTTATGAACTTGGGGATATCTTGCGCTCCTGAATAGAGCGTGGTTATGCAAACCTGTTTACTCTGTTCTGTTTAAATCACAGTCAGAAGGAGATGCAGCACTGTTTTAACCCTTTAAAGATTGAAGTCTTGGAACCATCGGGTGCCCACGATGACTCCTGATGGTTCTTACATTCTCCACCGTGTCCTAAAATTTATACATGCTGTTTTTAACATGGGTACTACAGAGTTAAGTAGTTCAAACCTATACAATACAATAAAGTAGTGCAATTTTTGAATTTCAGATTAATTTTTCGACAGTAAAGTATTTCGGTGTGACAGATGGGCTGTCCCAAACGCAGGATATTGTCAATGGATTGATTTTGCATGATGGACTCACCTGTTTTCTCCTTAAATATTTTCCTAAATGAATATGAAACAAAAACTAAACTGTCTCACAGCAATTTATAAAACTGTCCCAAGATTACCCATTGCTTATTTGACCAAACATTGATTACTATCTTTTAACAGTTTACATTAGCGCCCATTTATGCTGAATGATGACTCAGCTATGACGTAAAAATTCAGCTAGAACACACATGGTCTTTGCAGGTTATTGTTGTGGTCTTCTATTAAAAACACAGTGGGCTTCCCATTACACAGGATAGATTGTGATAGGATTGGAGGGTTTCAGGCATACTCAAAACCTCATTAGGAAGATTGTTGGGTGTTTATCATCATGGTCCTGGGTGGAGGGTGGTGGTAGTGTATCCATGACATGGAGCCTGTGTGGCTTGGTCATTGAGAATTTGTAGCAGGACTGGCTACATGCTCAAGCTGCAATTGTGACAAGGTAAGGGGATGGCGTTGTGCTAGTGTGATCTAATCTTCTAGCACGTGCAGTAGCTACATCCTGACGGGGGTTTGAGAGTCAGGCCAGGTCTGGGCCCAGTGTGGTTGTGCGCATACGTTGGAGTACTCTTGTGGGAATGTGCTGCTGACATGCAGAAGGTAGTGAAGGAGCAGGAGAGCATTTATGGAACTTGTGGGGGGGAGCAGAAAAAAAATAGTTTGGCGAGTACTAAGAACCTAGCAGCGTCATGATTGCCTTCCGACTGATGGTTTTCCAAAGCTGCTGTGATCCAACCACAATGTAATAGGTTGTGTTGGTTGTAGAGAGCACAGCTAGGGTCGCGATCCTGTGTGAAGGGATGAACATCAATCCTCTGACATGACTCTCTCAGTACACCAAAATAACCTAAGTTCACCTCCTGTCTGATCAAGTCAAGTTCTAGACTGACAGGTACTTTATTTTTAAACTTCACTTTCATTTTCAGTGTCTGCCTGGCTTTTTCACTTGCTGTTTGATTAGATTCAGAGGGGTAAACCATGCAGTTTAGATGGAGAAGGCATCATGCCTTGCCTTCATTGATCCTCACATACAAGGATCTCTTTTTCACCTAAACTAGGCAGGTTTCAGGGAGAACATAATGGAATGGTGCGCAGGAGGACTGACACATTGATTTCCTTTGGGTTTTGTCTTAAAAACACACACAAATCATTGGAGAGGGTTGAGTCAACAATAAAAGCTGATCCAGATCCTTGACATTCTAAAATTAGAAACTGAATATTGTCCCACATTTCCAGTTTAAATTCTTTCTTCTAGCATTATGTTAAAAGGTTGTTTTCTTATCTGGGATAGAAGCAGTAAGTGTGCCTCGATAATAACGCTACAATCAGGCTTCAATCCTCATGCGTGACTTTGTTGTAGCATCATAAAATTGATCTCTTCTACTTTATTCTCACTTGGTAACACTGCTAGACAGGAAAAAAAAACCAGCGTGATTCTACACTTTACAGTGTCTGCAAGCTTTTGTGTCAGCTTGTCGCCTCCTTATCACAGTTTCAAAGTGTGTGAGAGCTGCTAGTAGTCCTAAATTAATTAGATCCAGTGGAGAAATCTCTCCCTGATAGTGTTGCTAATATTAGCTGGCCTCAATCTTTTATTCTCCTTCTGTCTTTTGTCTTAACGTGCAGTCAATATTAGACACCTTCCAGGCATCCTTTAAGTTCATACTCTTCTATTTGCACGCTCCGGTCAACAGACCTTTTGTTCCTCACGCTCATTTCCACAGTTCTGTTTCTCGTTTACCTCCACTCTCATGGCTTTCCTCAACATCTGTGTCCATCTTTGCTTTCCCGTACATCCTTTTGTGGTGTTGACTAAATAAGATGGTCTCCTTGGTGCTGTGTGCGCAGACATTTTTTTTTTTCAGTGTTTCTGACATGTCGTGTCATCGATGTCCAAGTTGTGCCCCGTTAAGCTATTTTTTTTTTCTGTGCACTTCTGCGTCACTCTCACCATGGTGATGAGCTGCAGCCTTGTTTGGCCTAGTTTTCTTTTTTTTTATTTGTTCTTATATATTGAAAAATGTTTTTACACCCATCAGTTAGGTTGTGTGGCTGCAATTGAAATACTACTGCTAGCTGCTGCTGTTGTGTGTGCTTACAAAATTATAAACAGAATTCTACATAAATTGTTGCAATGACTTTTGGGGGTTTTCGGAGCAAAAAGCTAAAATAAATTATAGATAAACTTTTATTTTTTTGGCCTGGACATAGCCAGGTGTGTTTTTGCTGACTTTGTGTTCATTTGTGTCATGCACAGCTATAAAGTGTTTTAATTTTTTTTTTATATTCTCGTGAATCATTTTTTTACATGTGAAATTTACCAGATTTATTGCAATTCCAGGATATGAACAATGTAATTTTAAAATGTGATTCATTTATTTATTGGATGAAAAGTTTGCAAGCAGGCTTGTTTTTTTCCACTTTAAAACATGACAGAAAGTTTGAAGTGTAGTTATGTTTGTGTATATAGAATGTGTCTCCTGTAGGCTCTTCTTAAACGTTGCATTCTATTTACCCAAAAACGTGGAACCTGGTTCTGGGAATGACATGAGACCTGACTTGACAGTGTTCCAGTTTCAACTCGAACAACCAGTAGGATTTGCTAATGGTCGTGCTCAGCAACCAGGCTAACTACTGTTAGCAATACGAGCCAATAACAATGATCAGTATTGACACCTACATCGGCAACACCTATTGTTTAGAAAGAGAACTGCAGCAGCACTGGTATAAACAGCAGCAAACACTATAAAGTGTGCTTCAACCTGATCATGTGGATCAACTAATACTCCAGGTGAAAAACGCTGACTTATATTTTAATGTTCAAAACTTAGAAAATTGAATCTTGCTGCTCCTTCTGGTTTATAGAAAGGTTGGTAAACAAAGAGTTTTATTAATCTTTCACCTCATTTGTAATTTTTTTTTAGTTAAGTTTTATGAAAATGTACTTTTATTTATAAAGCAACTCAATAAATTTACATTTATAAACAGGTCCCACACCAACAATTTTTGCGTTGGGGACCTGTGCTGAATTCTTTTGCCTTAGTTTGCGGGCATGAATTATTTTTAATATTGTTGGACATCTGCTAAGAGGTGCCCAAGGCTGAGTATTTAGAAGGCATTGACATTTGCATCAGCATTTTTTCCCTAAAGTCGACAGCGAACAAGCCACAGCCATAACCAGCTAACTGTTTTATTTAGGTTCCTAAATGCTCCTCTTCTTTCACTCAACTTATCTACCTTTTTATATGCCTAAAACATTTAACTTCCTGCTGAAAGTCAGATACTCTATGAGGGACTGCGTGTTTGTTTTAATCGAGATTTTATATCCTGGGGAGGCTTCACTAAAATCTACAAATTACAATAGAAATCAAACCTTATGACAGGTCTCCCAGTCTCTGGGATTGATTTAATGGAGTCAGACCTCCTATAGTTTGGGTGGTCTTTTTGTTTGCACTTCATTTCAAACGTTTTTAGGTCATCTTGTAACATAAAAGAAGTGGGGTTCTTTTTCCACAGCAGGTCACTTTCTTCTTCTCTTCCTCCAGACATACAATTTCTCGTTTGAAGGGTTTAAAATGAGCCAGATAATTCTGTTTTTTAATAGTCTACGAGTTAGAAGATAAACAGTAGAAAGATTATTCCAACGGTTCTTTAAACTCGATTTATCCTTCTCCTCTTGCATTCTCTGTGTGACACTCTTGATGTCTGTATTGTGTGCACTGCTTGGTGTAGAGTGGGAACAGCGATGATAGCGGAATTGTCCCGTTTAACGTCTGGAAGGCAGTAAATCTTCATGATTAAACCCAGCTCTTTGAGACTGCTCCTTTTGTGTGTGGGACTGGACTGTGTGAGTTGTCTGTCATCTGAAGGATGCTCCCAGACTGGTAAAATTAAAAACTTTTGGGGGATACCCATGGCAACCAAACCTCCCACTCAGTCTGTGTCTCTAACACACATCAAACAGACAAAAAAGAGAAGGTGTGGGTTTTGAAATGTTCCATGGAGATGTGAAAAGTAACTTCAACGACCAACCTGACACTGGTTTGTGGTATTTTTCACTTTACTTACAGTTCAAGACTTGAGTTTGCACTATTTTACACTAATTTTCATCTGTCGGGGCACCAGGAACTGTGACCTCAAAGCTGCTGAAAGTGTGGAAGGTTCTTTTAGTATTTTAGTATTTAGGTGGACTTTTGAAATGGCAAGCCAAGGATCTTTAAAAGTGCTGAATCACAGTTACATTTAATTTGCTCATTTGTAATTTAATCACCTCATTCTGAAGAATTTTATGGTAAAATAAAAGTAGAAAGCTGATGCTGTGATTTTACAATGCATCTAATGTAACCTTTGGCACCTTTTGAATTGCAGTGTGTGACAAAAAGGCATGAAATGTCACAACATCTACAGCCTGTTTAGAAACAGCAATAAAATTAGCTTCTTATGGATTTAGTTTTATTAGCCCCAGCATATTAGTCTCCCAACCTTGACTCCTCTCCCTGCCGTTTGTGGGGCCAAGTGAAGGTAGGTTTCTGTAGCTTTTTATGATTAATCCCTCCACCCATTTTTCCAGTTGACAGAGTGAATGACATCTACTAGGGAATAAATTTGGTTTTATGCTGATAAGCTATTAATGTAGTAATAAAAAGGGTTATCTGCCATTATCAGTCAACCACTGGCATTTACATAGATGAATATTTATCTGTAATACATAGTAAGTGTGATGTAAATTTACTGCAGTTCGTTACAAAATCGAAAATCTGTTAGCCAGGAACTCTTACAGAAACCTTTAAAATTTTTGCATATCAGAGACTAGTTAAAGAGTAACACAACAACAAGAGGGGAAAAACTAATTAATGCATTCAATCATGAAAAGGTTAATAATACCGTTTTTATTATTTTATAGTAGAACAACTTCAATTACTTAATGCCCAAGGGGTGTGAGACAAGGACACAGATCACTAACACCCACAAGGTCACATTCTTTATGAGATTGTTTGTCACTTTCTGTGAATAAAGGAACATGTAGACAGATGTTTATGGTCATAGAACACACACACACACACACACGAGGCTAATGAAATCAGAGCCTTTTCATACACAGATGGCACTGTACAACTGAACAAAACAGCTGTCAGGCTTCTACGAACAGACAGTAATGTTCGCTTCCCAGGTGCTACAGTGTGCGCGGGCTTCTCTTGCTCTGCTGCAAACACCTTTTGTCTTTATTTTACTTGTAGTTAAAGCAGGAGGCAGCCACAGAAACCCAACACAAAGCTTCTTTTGTCATGTGAAAAGAAAAGAGTGGAAAGCTAACTGTTTTAATACAAGTGTAGCTTTTTTGTTTTCCTGCTGTTTGCTCAACTCTGGGGCAGCTGGTTTGTGGACTCTGACCCTTTTAAACGAATAGCTTGTCTGGACATCCTGTACAGATGTACCTGGGATCAAACTGTCCAGACTCAGTCTTTACCGACTGAAGTCTGGACATTAAACTTTAAACAAGGTCAAGTTGTTTCTCCTGTTTCTTGTTTAGAAAGCTGTTAAATCAAACTTCATTTAGGTTATTTGACACCAAGTTAAAACATCCAGTTTAAATACATGTAAGTAATATAATATTGATTTGAAGTTGTCTAATCTAGAAGTGGGGCGAGGTAACGAGGTGTTAGGCGCGTCCAGCAGCTGCTACTTTCTCTGATTCCTCAGGGATTTTCAGACGCGCACACAGATTTCTATTCACGCCTGGGGGTCAGTTTAAGAATCAGACACATGCAGTTTACTAGCTCCCTGTGGATCCATTAAACCTGAAAGCTAAGTGAAACAGGAGACTAAATCAAAATTGGCACTGGGCCTGTGAATATACAGCCTTACTTTTTAAAAAAACTAGCTATAGATGGTGGAAAGACATGGAGACATGAGTTAAACAGCCTGGTCAGCAGTTTGACACTTTGTTAGCTAACAGATGTGTCAACACCTTTGGGTGGTTATTCACTTAAAATAAATGTAGGGGGTGAAGCCTTAGCAGCAAGCTTCTTTACTATCATAACAAGAGGAAACTACAAACCAATCTGTCCCCTATCGCCTTTAACGCTAACTAAATATCATGTTGTTGAATTACTTCTGGAAAGCTATTAAGATTTGGTTTTCTTTATTTTTTGTCCAGATTAAAACTGTGTTTCATGCTAAGATGAGTTGGTGTGCTGCAGGAGTATTTTTCCTCCCTTTTTCTGTCTCCACGGCAACGAGCCGGAGCATGGGGTCAGCTCTGTTCGGTTCCTCCCAGTATTTCTCCCCTCTCTCGTTTTGCTCTCCATCTCCCCCCTCGCTCTCTGATGATGAAGCGCTTTTAGATTCTCTCCTTAATAATGCATGTTTTCGATCTCTACTCGCTCCTCGTTTTTTCGCGTTTGTTCTTTTGCTCTTCTCTCTCTATCCATCTCAGGCACTTCTTCTCTTATGTTCCTCTCTTTGCCTCCGTTTTGATGTCTCGGCGCGCTGCTGTCTCCATTCATTAGGATCTGACACCCCTCCTNCCTCTTGTCTCAGCTCAGATAAGATCAATGCGGACCAAGTTCAAAGGCAGATCAGTCAGCAGGCGTCGAACTGATCCAGTTCGGCCTGTTCAGATCAGTAAACTGAGTTGCCTGAAGAAAAGACAGATTTGATGCAGGATTATAAAAACACAGTTACTGTTGAAATGAAGTCTGCCTTCTCGTTTTGTTGAAACAACTCATTTGGTTGGAGCTACTCGTATAACTGAAGAAATTACACTTTACTAGAAAATGCAGTGTGAATGTAGAGCGCTGAATGACACATGCTGAAGAGGCTGAAACAGGCATGTTAAAGCTAAAATAAGCAAAGGCTAGCTAAAGTAGACAAACACTAGCTAAAAGTGAAAAGTAGTAAAAGGCTAGCTGAAAGCTAAAATAAGCAAAAAGCTACCTAAAAGCTAGAAATGGCAAAATACTATCTAGAAGTTGAAAATAGCAAAAGGCTAGCTAAAGACTAAAGGTATCAAAAGGCTAGCTAAAAGCTAAGCATAGCAGAATGGTAGCTAAAAGCAGCAAAGGGCTAGCTAAAAGCTAAAAAACAGCAAAAGGTTAACTAAAAGTAGTAGAAATAGACAAAAAAGCTGAAGCAGATTTCAAAGAGAACTGTTTCTGAAGGAACTGAAGAAAGTTTAATGTATTTCTGTATAGGAAATATTTTAAAATAATTTGCATTGGTTTGTACTTTTTATTTTTAAGTATAACAGTAACAAAAAACATAAATCATAGCACCCATATCTGGAATGAGCCGAATGTTTTTGATATATGAATAGTTAAAATGGCACAAAGTATGCAGAAGTAGCCAAATTAAAAAAAAATTGTATAGGAAAATATAAAAAACGGGGACAGAAAAGTCTTTCTCCTTTCTGCTAACTCTACACGGGTGTGCTTTCTTTGTTACATTAATTTTTGCTAATGTGAGATAAATGTAGAAACCCTCTGGAGGCTGTGATAATGCATTCATGGTCACAAATGGGGGCGGAGGACACAGTGCACGGATGTGCATGTTAGTAGGTTGGCTTTAATTTGTGCCTGCACCCTGCTGTAGGTAGAGGCCATATAAGTGACAGTCTTGCTGATTAACGATCATGTGTTCAGCAAGACACAGTCATTTACCTGGTCTTCTCTGGGGGGGGGTTTAATAAATGTGCACCTCTGTTAGGAAGTGACTGTGAGACAATGGCTTTGTGTGATGAGTTAATTCAAGTCCGTTTGCTTTGAGGACTAAATTATTCCCTTTCTCAATTATATTCAAACCACATTTAGCCATGTTTATTAGAGGAGCTCAGATTCAAAGATTTTAATAACAGAAAAAAACTAGATAGTATGTGGTGGATGTTTTATTAGCACCTGCAGAATGTCCTTTGCTAATCAGGTCCTTTGAGGATGTCGATGTCCATTTAATTTGATCTAAGTTGCCCAATGAACATTTCCTATTACCATACAAAAGAGGAAACACAGTAATGGTAGTGTAGCTTTTGTAATTTTATATATATATATATATATATATATATATATATATATATTTTACATGGAGAAGACCATTCTAAATGTAATTATTCTTTGTATAGTATATTGACAATAATAATCATTAATTCATGTGGTTTGACGCTTTGATACAGTTTTTTTGGAACAGTTTTGCAACTGTTTAAAAGAAATGATTTTACCACGGTTGAGAAACAACCAGACTGATTACAATTTTCTTGTTTTATGTAGCAGATTCGACTCACCGTCTGAAGACAGAGCCGCTGAGATTTAATCCAAACTGGTGAGTCTCAAATTGTTGTCTTCTGGGGTTGGTCCATTACACTCGCAAATTGCTCACAAATCCAGTTGGTCTGAGTGGGTGAGGTGGTTTAGGTTTTGATCTGTGATTCTAGAAGCTGCAAAAAGAGGTGGCATTCATGTCATAATGTGTATCAAGCTGGATATAATGTCTGATTTGCCATGTTGATTTTTGCTTTTTCACTTCTTACTCTTGAGCCCATTGTTCAGGTATAGCCACGAAGGCAACACTGTAAAAGTAAAATAATTTAAAAACTTACTTATAATATGCCCTTTCTTACCAAATGTGTGACTCCAGCTGGTTCTTAGGTTTATGTAGTTTAAAAATACAGATTTTAAAAGGCCTTTATTTGTGAAATGTAGATGTTTGCTTTACAATGGCAGTGTCCAAAACAAAAAAAAAGAGGAGAAAAAAAAGGTCAGCTTGCAAAAATAAAAAGTGCTGAGTGTTGAAGCGTGACTCACAGCTGGCAGTGAGTGATTTATACCCTCTGCAGTCTTGGCTTTGCACTCTTTGCATATGCAGTATCTGCACTCAGAATCCAATTAGTTATTCAAGCACAAACAGAAGCGTAATCACTGTTGTCACTGTTCTTTTGTGTGACTATGAAATTTGTTTGAAATTGTTAGTTATATTCAACCGGTACTGGAAAACGTCTTTTGTTTGTTAGCCTGTTGCGACCTCAATTTGCTTCAAGTACATGAAAAAAGTAGTGTGGAGTCACAAATTACCAAACAACCTAACAAACAAGTAGTTGAATATACTAATAAACAGAGGGCACATTTATCAGTTTTCACAAATGTGACAACCCACAAAACCTTGAAGTATTACTTGAATTTTATTTTAGTAATTTATATTCTTAAACCTGGCCATAATGCTAAAATGATTTTCCCTAGTGCTGTGTTGAAGGTTGCATCCAAATAAAATAAAAAATAAAAATCTAGCTCTTAAAAAAAGAAAACAAACTATCCATCTTGGATCGGGGTGACTTCAGAAGTTAATTAGTTGTAGAAATAAATCCACTGATTACTTTCTAAAAGTTTCACTAAAATCTGTCCAGTGCTTTAGGAGATATTTTGTTAACAATTGACTGACTCCAGTAGCAATTGGCAGTGTTTTTAACACAGATCTTATGCAATTGATTAGCACTCAGAATATGCGTTAGAGATGACTCTCAGCTACTACCAGGCCAGATTTTAACCCAATATATATGAAATTGCCGATGTTATTGCCATTTTTGTTTTGGCTAAAGTTTATTAGCTATGGATATTGTGCTAACACATGAGACAAACAAACAGACAGACTCGGGCAAACAGATTATTGCCAGATAAAAAGCATTGTCAAAAATTTCTATAAACTGGCAAAAATGCTTATTCAGAATACACCCAGAATCTGACAGGTGAGAGGACGTTAGAAAAGCCAGCTTGTGTTTGGACACAGTATGACTGGAGCAATAGGAGCCACAAGGTGCAGAGAACTCACAGACTCCGGTCCACATCCGGACCGAATGAAGCCAGTGCAGACCTAGACCATGTTACTATTTCATTGCCTTGAAACGCATTGGTACATTTCAGTGAACAGTAGTGTGGCAGATTTTCTGTTGCAGACTCACTGAA
Organism: Kryptolebias marmoratus; assembly: GCF_001649575.2. Lineage (NCBI taxonomy): Eukaryota > Metazoa > Chordata > Actinopteri > Cyprinodontiformes > Rivulidae > Kryptolebias > Kryptolebias marmoratus. The sequence continues at coordinate 14,599,971 of NC_051447.1, read as the reverse complement.
TTCGGAGTGTTTGCAGCCATGCAGCCGCATTTTAATCGGCAAACTTTAGAAATTCTCAGCCTGTTTTCGTGTGCATAGCTTGCAGAGCGGTATTCTAGTCCGTGTACGATACTTTGTTGCCCACATCGTACCTACCTTTTTTTTTTTTTGGGGGGGGGGGGGGTTGACTTTTTCTTCTCAGAAGAAGACAGTCTCATCAAACAAGCTTGAAATTTTGTATATTTTAGTAATTTCCTGTTTTAACATCACAGCTGCCATCTCTACTACCTATGTTTTATGCAAGACACACATTAAACACAAGAATCTTTGGAAGGATTTGTTTATCTCTTCTTCCAGACCTTTGAACTTTTCTATAAATCAGATTTGGACCTTTAAATTTGAAGTTTGAGAATGCCTGCTATAGATTATCTTTGTTTTGCATTGCCACCAAACCATACTACAGGTCTAGCATAGGAACAAATAAAAGACTTGGTAGTATTGAGCCGCTAGTATACAACATGCTGCATCATGTGGAAATCCTATAATATATGCCAGCAGAGAGCAATAGTTTTAGGAAGTAGAGCAGCAGAGTATTGTATAACCCATCACTACAGTGTGTCCACTTTTAATTAACCTCAGTGTTACTATAACAGTCCCATGAGAGCACTCAGGTCCTCTGAGCCATAATTTAAATGTTGAGTTATCACAGCATTTTAAAAGAAAGTCACAGAAAGTGGTTCGGTTCGGTTGCTGCAGGTTGCGATGATGGATTTCCTCTCTGCGGCCCTCCTGCTTCCTCTCACCTCCCATCCACCCCCTCCATGAGTAATCCCGGTGAACAGATGGCAGGAGGAGGGACCGGAAGGGAATGCCAGCTTGTTGCGTTGCCAGAGTACCGTCAATCAGACCCCTCCCACTTGCACCTTTTGCCCAACCTGTCCCATCAAGGCCTTTACATTCCTGTGTGCACGTCAAACTGCTTTGCCCTTAGTGTTCCCCTCTTGTCCTGTCATTTCACTCAGATAAATGCTGTAATGGGGCGATCAACTTGTTGATTCACATTGTGACTTTGTGTTTAACCATTCAGTACTGCAACAAAAACAACACATGCCTTAGAGGTTTAACAGTCTTGTCCCGAAGGACAAGAGCTGCACACAGTAACTCATGATCTAGTAACCTCTAGAGTCACGTATCAAATCCACGTGCATCTCTCAGCTCATCGATACCTTTTACTTAACAGTAGCACCCGGGAATACCAATGAGACTTGGCTCGTGTTCAGGCCCAGGCGGTTTTAGAGTCACGCTGCATCGGAATGAAACCAATATTGATTTTAAACCTTTTCATTCAACGTGCAGGGTCGTTGTATGTTTCATTTAGGGAAAAACACTTCACAGTTTATACAGTTCCATCTGGGAGATGTACACCCAGCTACAGTCTTCATCAGCTGTGTTAGCTGTAGTTGAGAAACTGCAAATCCCAGGTTCTCAACAATATCTAAACCTTTGAATGCTGCACAACTTCAGTGAGCAGAGAAGGCTGATGAGCATTATCATCACCCTAAATAAAGTAGAGCAAAAATCCCTTATCATTACACCAACTAATTTAAGTACAGAAAGGTTTTTATAATTATATTAAACTGTCAATGATGCAAAAAACAAACTTTGCAGAAAAAAATACAATATACATCAAGTATACATTTAAAAAACGTGGGAATTGAGAATAGTTTTAAGAGACCAACACTTGTGTATAAAATGTTTTTTGAACAGCTTGATTAAAACCTTTCCCTCCAGCCGTCCCTCGCTGGTACCAGGCCTCATCGTTCATTTTGTTCACATATTTGGACTGACCCAACTCCTAGTCAATACTGTCCTGCATTTTTGTCGTCTTGTAGTTTAATCTGACCTGCTATGTTGTCAGTTAAAAAAAAAAAGATTTGGTTCTTGGTCTATAATTACCATCTTTGTTTTTCCCTTTTCTATTTACGGTTTGAGGTATAGACCGAACAGAGTAATATATACAGTTTATTCTTCTAATTACAGTATATAATCTACCTGACATGTAAGTTTTATGTGCACACTCTACATCTTGTTTCCTGTTTCAGGTGTTTTGTTATGGCAGCGTTACAGCACCACATACAGGCCTGGCATAGTTACTACAGCATTCTGGGTCATTTTCTGCATGTGGATGAAAACATTTCTCGAACCAGTGCAATGTTTAGATTTTTAGAAATGACAAAAAAAAAAGATTGCTTTTGAAAAATAGAGGAAAAGTGTTTGTGTGGACAAGGCCCCAGTTAGCAGGATTTACATTTATCATTAATGCAGAAGCAGAGCTCTGCTGTTTTCAGTGACTGCAGCTCATAAAATGTCCACCCGTTTTTTTCTGTTGTTACACAGCAAGATATTTTTCGTGGGGGGGTGCTATTGAGTTTTTGTCAGTGTACCTGTCACACACACGAGTAAACAAGATTTATTTTCAGATGGAACCAGCACAGCCCAACATTCTGACAGGGCTCACAGATTTTAAAGAATGACCTTAGACAAACATGCGATGCATTGCTTTCTGTGCAAAGACCGTACTTTCCTCAGGCTTGAATGTCTGGCACATAAAATATTAACATCTGAAGATCAATAAATGTTTTAGTCATGTAACCTTTATTAGGGATCAAAGACAACTGTGGCCAGCTGCTTTTTGTTTAAGCAGCTAGTGGGCCATATATGTTTAATGGTTACTTAAGTGTTTAAATTTTAATGCCTGAGCTCGTCAACAATGCCCCTGAAATCTTGTTTGGCTGCATTAAGATTCCCCAGGGACAGATTTATAGATAATCTTCTGTTCACTGTTTTTTTTTTTTATTTATTTAACCTTGTGAAACTAGAAATGCCTATCACACATACACACATATTTTAAAATGAAATGATATGCATATCTCCTGCCATCCTTCAAGACAAAATCTTAAACTAAAATCATGTATTGTTGAAAAATGATCACGTTTTAGCTGTTTTGGTCAACTCTTAGAAATGAGATGTGCTGTCTCAAGCGATACTGCAAGATCTTGCACAATCTGTTTGTGCTTGGAGTATGTTTTGTGATTGTAGCCGAGTCATTTGCATTAAATTTTAGCTCAGTATCTGTAAAACCGAACAAGTTATAGCCAGTTTTGTGTTTGCTAGTACTGATTAGCTGGAGCAACCATCTTGAATTGGGTTGACTCCAGATGGTTATCAGTTGTAGATGTGCGCCCATTGATTACTTTCTGAAAGTTTTATCAAAATTGTTTAAGTGGTTTATGGGAGATTTTGCCAACAGACAGGCAGGATTGACTCCAATGGTTAAAGGTAAAGTTTTAAACAAAGTTCTGGTGCGATGTATTAACTTGTTGGAAATCAGTCTCAGCTTCTACCAAATCAAATTTGAACTTATCTGCAAAACGGACTGAAATATGGTCCTTTTTTATGTTTTCTAAGGTTGATTATCTGTGGTGGCCATTTTAAATAAGTTGAATCCAAAAGATAATCAGTTGTAGACGTGCATCATATGGTTTAATTTCTGAGAGTTTCATTAAAGGGGTTCATGGGGTATTTAGCTTACAGACAGACAAACAAAAACATTATTGCCCACCTTTGGCTTTTTGGTGGCAGATGCCATTTTGTATAAATATTTATATCTTGGACTAAATAATTCATAGCTGGGAGTATATCTTTATAATGTCATGAGTTTTAGGTCACAGCCTACATTTAAATGTTAGTTTTTGTTGTTCCATGTATGCAGTGGTGCTGAGGTCACTACTTTTATCGCTCCGGGGCGTCACTTTGTGCCCTATAGAACGCCCCTGCCATTTCAGCACTATCCCAGTTGTAAACAGCACGGAAGGACAAAAGCCCCCATGGGTCAGAGTTAGAGGAGTGGATGGGGGGGGGCATGGCCTGCTGCCTGCTGACCATCAGCACTTCACAAAGACTCAGAGAAAAGCGGGCGCTGGGGGATTTCTGTGGATGCTGCTGGAATAACTGAGCCTAAAAAGGGGCTGAGATAGTTTGTTTTGATTGGGTGGGCGAGTGGGATCCGGTTTGGGAGCTGTTGGAAACAAAGGGTCTGTCAGTTCTGTCTTTTCATTGGGAAGAAGTGGTGTTAGTGTAGTCAAAGCTCCTTTTTACAATAACGTCTAATGTGTTAATGGTTTGTGACGTACTCAGCAGTTAAGGTATTAGGCTGAAAGTAGTTGCAACTTCTGACTAAATTGCTGCCAGTTCTAATTTTGAAAATAAAATGACAGCCCTGTATATTATTTAAAACACAACTCCAAATCTGAATAAAGTTGTGTAAAATGGAAAAAAAAAAAGATCATGCAATGGTTTGCAAATCTTATAAACCATGTTTTATTCACAATAGAACATAGTAAGGACATAAAACGCTGAAATTAAGAAATTGTTTAATGATTGGAAAAAAATAAGGGGATTTTGATTTTGATGGCAGCAACACATTCACTCTTTAGAAAAAACAAAACAATCTGTAAACATCTAGGCACTAAGGGCATCAGTTGCTCGGCTGTTTAGAGGGAAATGTCCCATTCTTGTCTCATGTAGAATTCTAGCTGTTCACTAGTTCTGGCTATTTTTTGCTGGATGGGAGTACATGTTGTTCTAAAACCTGTTTATACTTTTCTGCATTGATGGTGCCTTTCTAGTGTAAGCTGCCCATGTCATATGCACTAATGCACCCCCATACCATCAGTGAGGTTGGCTTTTGAAGTGTGCTCTGATAACAGGCCTTTTATTTTTACATGCAAGTTTTCACAGACTGATGAACCTCTGCCCATCTTTAATTCTAAAGTTCAATCTTTCTAAAAGCTGTACCCTAATACTTGGCCCTCTTACTAACCTGTTATCAACCTAATTCATTGTAAAGTGTTTCTCCAGCTGTTTCCTATTCATATCACTGACTTTCTCAGCCTTTTGTTGCTTCTGTTCCAATGTTTTGGAGATGTGCTGCTGCCACCAAATCAGATCACTGCATTCTGCTTTTATCTACATTTTACACAATGTCCCAACGTTTTCCAGATTAGAGTTGTAGCATCCATTGTAAAAACTGAACAGGCTCTGTGGTGAACATTATTTTGATATTTGTTCATTGTCCTGGAAATAACACAACTATATCAGTCTTAGAAGTATGCAAATGCCTCCTACAGGTTATTGAACCTCCCCAGCCACCTGTGAGTTTCCCAGAACATTTAACACCATGCACAGCTTCACTTAAGCTTGACTGCTTTAATTCCACTGCTCATCTGGAGTCTCTTCTTACCTTTTGAGCTTCGAAAAGTGCAACATAATCCACCTATTGTGTAAAGCATAATTGTGCTTAAGTAAATAATACTCAACTTTGGTCTTTTTTATTTTGTTTTGTTTTTTTACAAAAAATAAATAAATAAAAAAGGTTTTGGAGCATGTATAAAGAGCAGCTCTTATCAAGGTGAATCAGTGAGGTAATGTATAGGTGTTTTTTAATATATAGGTGTTATTTATCAGGTGGCCAGAAAGTAGTGCAAAAGAAGTTTCTGTTAATGTTTCAGAGGTTTACATTAAATTCTATTACATGTACTAATTTACCAAATGCTTTTTCTCTACAAAGAAACAAGATTCTCGTTAATGCGGCCTGTTAGCGCCTTAAAGATATTAGGAAAGAGGATGTCTTCTTGAGACATGCTGTCATTTTTTTAAAAGAAATTCTTACAGCTAAAGAGGGATACTCCTCCTCTCATAGCAGATGGAAGGACCACAAATAAAAACCTGTCTGGACTGAGATTGCTATGTGAAACAGTATTGCAGGTTCAGAGAGAAATAAAATGTTTGAGAAGAAGCATAAGCCTGTCTGACAATAGCTTGATGCCTATTGCACGCTGCAGGCAGGTGTTACAGACTTGAATTTCTGTTAGTGGAGGTAGATAAAGCTTTGTTCACACAGAACTGCAGTTTTTCCAAAGCAATCTTTTTATTTGATGTTTAGAAGTATATTCACATAGACACAGCGCTGTTTCTAGAAGTGTCTTTATTGTCTACATGGAAACACAGAAAACGACTCAAAAAGCACAGTAACACTGCCACAAAAATACACCAGAAACAGGAAACAAGCCATGGAGCATGCACATAAAGGTTGCAGGTTTGGTGATAAATGTATATGCAAGAAGAAGTGGGCGCCCTCGGGTCATAGGTTAGATTGAAGGCGGGGCTATGACTTAATTTTCAACAGGTTGCATTTTGGGCCACAAAGGTGGATTTTGTCAGTCTTGAACTTGATTTCATAAAATATTGCTGTGGGGCTCCTAAAACATTGTTTTCACATGGACTCAAGGGTGAAACAATAATAAACTTTATTGAAACAATAAAAGTCTAAATGCTAGATACTAGAAGTCCTATCACAAGATTCCCGATTGAGCCGAACATTTTGATATGTGACTGGCTAAAAACAGAAAAACCATAGTCAGCATTAACACTATGATTAAAGGGAAGGTTCCCAGCATGTAGCTTTGGGGTACCCCTGTAGAGAGATAATAGAACATGGATGTTTGCACTTGTTATGACACCATGAAAGCACACCCACTTCCTATAAGAAAAAGCAAATCTAATCTTTGTGAGAGTAACATAAACCAGTGAGGTCGAGTTCTTACCTCTGGCACTGGTTGCACAAAGGTAGTTGTATCGTTGAGCAGTGATCTGTTTGTGGTTTGCACTGGTTTTGGGTTTGCTTACAGATTGTCCTCACTGTTCTCCCCTTTCATTGCCTTTTAAACAGCCCAGGAACTGCTTGGTATTCCTTTCAGCTCTGCTTTTTAGGTGTTTCCAAAGAAGTTCAGACACATTTATGTACGTTTCTCTTTGATACTTTAGCAACGTAGTGTTTCATTTGCAGTTAGTAGGAATCTATACATGAGCTGAGCTGATAATAGAACACACACTCTGCTTCATGCTGGCTGACAGCAGTCTGACTCAGTTTATTGTCTTATAAGTATCTCCGTTACTGTGATTTGACGTGACTGTGGATGATTCTGTTTCCCATCCCTGCCTCTAATTCTCTCTCTGCTTCCACGTTTCTCCTCCCTCGTCTGTCTCATCATCCCATAGTGTCTCTGAGTGTGACTGAAGGCAGTGCAGTGACCAACTTAGTAAGTCTCTTCAGGCTTTGCAAACGGAGGGGCAGAAAGACTTTAGGGCTCAAGCCAGCATGTTTGGCATGACTCTTTGTTACTGAGAGATAATGACTAGTTCGTGGACTAAATCAGTCATCTTATCTCTTACAAAAGAGGGGAGGTTTTAAACAAGAACAGTGTAGTGAACACCTGTTGAAATTGTGGATGATGGTAAATACTAAAAAAATTTGAATACCTAGCATTCTTTGAAGGTATGCAAATCGCTCCACCTTTCATGTCAGAGTTCTGAGATTGTCTTATGTTAAGAAATCAGTTGTGTTATTGTTAAAATGTGTTAAACTGTCAGTCAGTTGTAGATGGCCATCTAATGATTGCTAACAGACAGACACATGCACATACACACAAACGTAGATAAAAACATATTTGCCCGCTGCCAAAAGGCAGAAGGTGGACAGAAGAAAGTAGCCATGATCACTGAGACCATAGGCTGCTCTTGGACTTGCTTCAAGCTAAGAGCAGCAAATGAAGTAAGTCAGTAAGTATGACTTTCACAACTTCTTTTTAATGCCACGTCTCTGACCACTGAGTCAGTGAAAGGAAAAAAAAAGATGACAAGAGCTGACCTGCCCACTAGCTAAAGTCATTCCACTCATCCACGAGTCCTCTGTAATCAACTTTGTGCAGCCTGTGAGAACATGTGCAACAAGAAATTGATTTTACTAATTTTGCTTTAGGATGAATGGAGTACTGTGTGTGTGTGTGTGTGTGTGTGTGGAGAATATTGCTGCCTGAGCCTTATCTTCCACCACACTGCACAGTTCCAGCCTCATGGCTCAGCCGTTAACTGTGAAAAACGCACGCGACAGGCCTCACAAACACATTTCCTTACGAGTGTGCAAAAAAAAAAAACAGTACTAAAAAAGTGTTGTCCTTGTCACCTCAAGGCTAAAAGTTCAGTTTTATGGTGTTTAATCGTTCAAATCACAGTGAATTTCTAACATAAATGGGATGAAATCTGTTACTAAAATATCTTATGAATCATTGGATGTATTTAATGAAACTTTCAGAAAGTAGTCTTTAAGGATCAACCCAATTCAAGATGGCCACCACAGCTAACTCACCTTATGAAACACAAAAATAGCTGTAACTCTGACAATCTTACAGATGTGATGGTTTCAGGAGGTTTGTAATCTTTCCAGATTTGTTGTAAGTTTGTCAAATAGACTGATAGTTTTTGTACAAATTAAATGAAGCTTGACTATTTTCAAGTTTTATTTTTAGATCAGTTTGTAATTCATAATGAAAACAATGATGTTTTTATGATTATGATCTCTAAGTGCACATTATTTATTTTCTGCTTGATGCTTTTTCTGCTGTTTCTCCTCTAAGGTGCAAGCCTTTTAAATTATATTTTTATTTTGTCTAAGTATATGGAGAATAAATAAAAAGCAAATTTCCCTTGTTCTTGCGACATGCACAGTACCGTACATTTAAAGCATAACTTGTATTTCATTTTTTAAACAAAAACCTTAAAAAATATGGGATTGCTGCTGCAGAAATCACAAAAAATATGCTTGAGTGCATTAGGATATTTTCATTTTGGCTTATTATTCATTGTTCAAATAAGTTCAAATCAGGAATGAAACTTTTTTTTCTAAGTTTAATTTCATAGACATTAACTTCAATTTTCAACATTGTTTTCTCTCATTGCTACCTTCCATTTTTTTGTGCATTTTCTGCACCACACTTCATCAAATCTCCATCTTTTTATCTTGTCAGTAAATACCTCTTAGACAAAAGTTGCTATTAAAAAGTTCAGCGTATTTTTTTTATTTTTGTGTAGAAATCTATCTGCAGCCCCAGTGCAGTTAACTGTGACCCCTGTCAATGAGTTGTATCTGCTGCATGAAGCATCATAATGTAGGTAATCCGAAGATGGGATGCTGTTTTATTTTTGTTTTCACAATGGGATTAAGAGCTTTAGCATGCTCGGACTGCTTCTAATGGTACTCACTGATTTTGCTTTCACTATCCCTGCTTTTTATCCCCCAGTGAAAGTCCTCACCAATGGGGTGTGTCAGCATAATTAGCCGCGTCCTCAGGCTGTGTTAGCTCACACTCACTGTGTAGCTCAGCAGGAGAAGCTCTTGCTGAGTATTCATTAACTCAATGCATCTCATCAGACACGCAGAGTAGTAACTGGAGTGAGTTTACAAGTGTGTGTGTGATCGCTTCACCTTCATGTGATTCTAAAGACTTCACTTTCCCGTGTATGTGTCACTTCCTGAATGCATGAACACCGTCTGCGTCCTCGTGGTCTGCAGTATACTGATGGTTATGAATAATACAGTGTTCTGTTTGTAATCTACAAAACTCTTCAGCAGATTACTGCACATAAGATTTTAAGGCCGAATATTCCTTGAAGCAATGCATTTGGCCCCTGCCTTTTTATTTCTGAGTTTTAAACAACCATCATCTTATGATGAGAAGAGACAGAGTTAAAGTTTGCATAGAGATAGATATTTTTAGTTGGATAAAGTAGATTAGCTTTGGCAGCCATCTTAAATCAGGTTGACTCCAAAACTTAATGAGCTGTAGGTGTGCATCCAGTGATTTACTTCCTGAGAGTTTTATCTTTTGAGACACAGGTGACTCCAGTAGTTAATGGCAAAGTGTTTAAAAAATGATCTTGCATAACCATTTAATGCTCAACGTAAACATTGGGTGATGACTCTCAGCTACCACCACACCAAACTTTCAAAGAGGCTGAGTTCTCGCCTTTTGTTGTCTTTGCTTAGGTCAGATAGTTGTTGGCCATCTTGAATTGGGCTGACTCCAAAAATTAACGAGTTGTAGGTGTATATTGAATGAACTGAATTAAATATTTTGCTAACAGACTGACAGGATTGACAACAACAGCTGAAGCCAAAGTTTTAAGCAACAGTCTTGTGCGCAATGTTTAGCTTTTTACTAAGGCGACAGAAAATACACACCCAGACACAAACATGTTGAAGTTTAAATTCAGCAGACTGATTATTCTATTAGACAATTTGTTGCCCTAGAAGGGCTAAAATGTGTAATGATTGTGGATGAGAGGCATGTCTTTCTGCTGGCAGTGCAGTAAAACTATAAATCTCTTTATTTACAGCCTGCTAATGCACATCTGACACCTTTTATACACTGCAAGCTGTGTACAGAAAAGTGAAACCTAATTTCTTCGCCCTGTGGTGCAGTTTCCAGGAGCCCCTTACTGCCAACATGATTTTGTGATCCACTACACAACAGAAGCTGGATCTCCGGCAGTCATGTGGAACCTGATCTACATGGCACACCGCCAGGGATGTTTTTGTTAATGTTGCGTGTTTACACAAGCATGTGCCCGTCTGAGTGGATCATAGCTGGGATTTTTTTTTCCAGCTCGGTGCGCTCACATGTCTCAGGTTTCCATGTGAGCACGTGTGCACATGTCACGTACTAGTGGCTGTTAATGAGAGCACAACTCGCACCGATTAGAAACTCTGATAAAGAAATTATTCCGGGTGTACTTTCTAAAGGCCTAGCATTCCTTGAAGGAATGCATATCACCCGCCACCTTTCATGCCCAAGTTTTAACCTAAGATCATCTTATGATGAGAAATGACTTTGTAAATACTGTGAGATCCAATTAGATTATTTATTGCATACGTTGGGGATTGAGCTCAGCTGCTACCACATCAAATTCTAGCTCGGTGTCTGTAAAATTGACAGACGGTGGCGGCCATCTTCAATTGCGTTGACTCTAAAAGTTAAGGAGTTGCAGATGCACATTTAATACTTACTTTCTGAGAGCTTCATTAAAACCCATCCAGTTGTTCATGAACTGTTTTGCTAATGGTACATACAAATGAACACATGCACACCCAGGCACAGCGGCGGACGATCGCTGCTATGTTTCAGTATGTGCTTCTGCACTAGAATATATAAATACCAGGAAAACATACAGACACATTCACAGACGTTGTTTAGGTTACTAGATCTGGACTTCGGTTTGTTTTGACTTCTGCTCCTACCAGAAGCTTCACTCTGGTAGAAGGATGGTTTATTCACCAGCCAAACCACTAAGAGTGCTCAAAACGTTAGATGTGCTGCTCCAGGTGCTGAGTCATGGGAAGGTCAGCGTTAGCAAAGCAAGGAAACTCTTCACTTGTACAGACTAAATATTTATACCTGTTTAACTGCAGTTAGGTTTAAAGACTAAGTGCATGTATGTCATGATTTACAAGACCTAAAATGTAGCTCCAGTTTTTTAAATGGGGTTTTGTGAGAGGATATGAACAATTAATATCTTCTCTGTTGTAGATAGCTCTCTGAACAATCTCAGTTTGAAGAGGAAAAAAAAAACAGTTTAATTCTGATTGGAATGACTAGCTGTTAGCTTGTCAGGGCACAGACAAGACGTGTGTGTTTTTGCTGTCAAAAAGTGCATAGTTATTTTTGTGAACTTATTTTTAAAAGGCATGACATTGGTGTCAGTTTGGCATTACATGGATAATCACATTGAATTTTGTGGTTATTTGCAAACACAAATAGGAACAGCTATCTGTAGCACTTCTACTTTAGCTGGGGACTCGTCCTGAAGGAATGTTATAGTAGTTTCTTGGGATGGGTAGTGATTTTTGAATATTAGAAATCTAGTAAAAGAGGAGAAATTTGAAGAACTACTACTGCAGCCTTTGCAAATGTTGTTTTAAAGTTGTTTTCTAACTGTGCTTTCTCAGTCAGGTGCATTATTTTGACACACCATCTCCCATTGAGCCCTTCTCTGTCATATTTTACTTTGAAAATATACTATGGTCAGCTTCACTACCAAAGTACATGTATCCCCTTCCACCTCAAACTGTTGGAAAAATAAATCTAATAATTACTGACAAATTCCAGGAGTGTTTTTGCTTGAAATGTCTACATCTACGACAGGTTAGATATTAATTATTTGTAACCTTTCCACATAACCCTGCATCAAAAAGTCTCAACTATCACTGTAAGGAGACAAAATAAAACTTGACGGTGATACAACAGCAACAAAGCAACATATTTCAACATTGTGGCCGGTCAGGTTTGTTTGCTAGGCTAAGCTCTAACGTCCAATTTCCTGTTCATTTGGGGTTTTTTACATCAGGTATTTGGAGTGATGATAAGTAGGTATTGTTCTGTGGTGCAACTGTACCTCCAGGAACAGGGAAACATTTAGAAATGATTTTTAAGACAGTTGTCTTGTTTCCCTTTGTCAGCAAGATTGCTCATTAGTTTGTTTTATTTCAGATTTTGCTAACTATTGTGTTTTTGTTTTTATTCTGTGCAGAGTGGATTCTTTTTCTTCACCCCACCAACCACCTTTAATCTGCTGTAAAACCTGGTGGACAAAATGATAATTGTGACACTGAAACCTAGGAATATGGGCAGGAATCGAAAGTGGCTTCCAGGTCTTGGACCTGTGCTATTGATACTCCTGAGCCACATGACGTCGGGACTCGAAGTGCCTCTTGATCGTAAGTATCATCCTCATCAGTATAACATTAATGATGGATGTTACACGAGATTTCACTTCTGTAAAAGCAGGAACTGTTTCCTCTATAATACTTGTAATGCAAAACCGAAGTCTTCAGCTACTTTTCTTGCATTTGTTCCACCTACTTCACAAAATCACAAGCAGTTCCAAGCAAGAAGCTCAGTCAAATGTTTTATTGTGCTTTTATTTTGCAAATAAACCTAACATCTTTCCTCAATATTCTGTTACTGTGGTACGGCATGTCATGATGGACAAAAAGCTAAAGTACTGGACGGATGTAAGTTGGCCCAAATGTTGCTTTGACTCTTGAGTGTCCTCAAACTGTACTTTTGTGTGGCTTTAAGCAGTGATGTGCATGCTCTTATTTCAGCACTATAATGGTATTAAGTGCTTTACTTGGCTTGGCGTGTTTGTAGATATCAGTCGTCAGGGGTGTGATGGTTGCGTCTGTGTTTGCAGTGATTTTAAGCTCCACAAAATTTGACAAACTGTTAATGTCTGTTGCATGTTGCTCACACAAATCGTTCAGTGTGCGAGCCCATGTGAATCTGAGTGAAACTTCTGTGCATGTTTCTATAGTGCCTCAGCCTCCCACCATAACTCTGCAGTCCCCGAAGGATTACATCTTTGATCCAAGGGAGAACATCGTCATCCACTGCGAGGCCAAAGGGAAGCCTCATCCCAGGTGAGACGATCAATCCAAACACTTAAATGATTCAAGCCCAGCGATGTTCTTCTGCTCAGTGAAATTACAGCTCCAGTTTCTGAGGGCTTCCTCATCTGGAGCACAGAGGTAATGTAAATCGCCATAGCAACTGTTGCCAGGGAGACCAGCCGCTTGAGAAGCTCACCCGGAAGAGCTGAATTAGCTCCTCCTCAGGTTTTCCTCATCATCTGAGTGAAATTGAAATCTAATCAGCGATTCGATCGCAGATTTCTCCATTTTAACATATTTCTTTCCTGCTTCCTCTCGTCGATTTTAGCTTCTCGTGGACGAGGAACGGGACTCACCTTGATGTGGATACAGACCACAAAGTCCTGATGAAACCTGGTGCAGGAACTCTGGTAATCGACATCGGAGAAAAGGCCGAAGCCTCTGAGGGGACGTATCAGTGTCGAGCTCAAAACGAGCACGGCGCAGCTCTGTCCAATAACTTTGTCATCAGGCAGTCCAGTAAGACCTCTCAATAAATCTGGCTACATTAATTTTTAAGGTTTTAGCCTTTTTTACCTTTAAAAATGTGTAGATGGGGGAAAATGTATGAATAAATTTTATCCACGCTGATTTTTATTTGTGACTCACAGGGTCCCCCTTATGGTCAAAGGAGATAATTGAGCCCGTCATTGTGCAGACGGGGACCCCCCTCGTGCTTCCATGCCGACCTCCTGCTGGACTGCCTCCTCCGGTCATCTTCTGGATGGATAACAGTGAGTTATTTCCATACATGTTTAAAAATCCCTCTTAAATTAAACAAAATATAAATCAGTATCAACAATAATTTCTACAATAAAGTCATGGAGGACAGGATTGACGCACCTTCAGATCAATTCAAAATTGGAGGAGTGAAGATCTTTTTGGTAGTTTTTGGTAAATTTGTTGCTTATCCTTCAGACTTCCAGAGGCTGACCCTGGATAACCGAGTGTCCCAAGCCCTGAATGGAGACTTGTACTTTTCCAACGTTGTCGCAGAAGACACCAGGAGTGACTACATTTGCTACGCTCGCTTCCCCCACACCCAAACCATCCAGCAGAAGCAGCCCATTTCAGTCACCGTGCTGGACAGTAAGGAAAAACCACTGAAAAGTGTTAAATTAAAACAAAATGAGTCTTGACTAATGATGCTAAAGCTTCCGATTGTATGGAGCAGCTCTGCCGTGTCACTGTTTGTGTTTCAGAATCAATATTTCACATTTGCAGATTGTTTTTCCTATAATTGAGTCCTCATTTCCACTTCCTTGTGCTGCTCACACAAAACTGTAATAGATATTTGCGGTTTTCCTTGAACTTCTGTATCTTTTGCATTAACATGGCCGTACCTTAGTGTCACAGTGATGTTACTGTGCAGCAATGGAGCCCAAGTGTTTCCAGCATCACATTACATGTTATTTAAAGACATTTTAAAAGCTAAAACACAAGCATATTCACAAAGGCAAAGCTGAATGTTTCGTGTTTGTTTCCCAGTTTTGCATGCTTATGATTGTCTGTCAAATTCCAGTGGAAACCATGAATGAGACTCTGACTGCTTTATACAATGTTACTGAATTCTATCATGGTGAGTGCTGCTGGTTTACTCCCATTCAGCCCTGTCAGTGTGAACCCTGCCTCCTGTTTCCTCCAGATCTTCCTTTAACTTGGCCTCATCCCCTTCCTCTGTGATCCTAATAACAGTACAAGGGCTGCACAATATGTCAAACATTTAGCAATACTGCAGTATCAATGTGTGCAATATCAGTATCACCAAATATTCCTGTACATTGCAGACAAGAACTACATACAAAAATGTAGTTTTTCTAATCTTGTGCTGCCCTTTAATCTACACTATTCATTCACCAGTTTTCTACTGATTTATCTAAATATGAATTACAGAATGTCAAACAGTCTGGTCATTTTATTCTTCATAGATCAAAGTATTTTGCTAAAATACCTTGTTCATATGGGGCTGACCAGTTTCTCTCTGGAGGATTCCTCGTGCCCCTGTTCTTTTTAATAAGTCTGTCTGTGATGAGATGGAGAAATAAGTAAGCACTTGGTATTTCTTTTGTATTGATATAGATTAGTGGTGTCCCATCCCGTTTTTCAAGGGCCATTGTCATGCATATCATAGTTGTTTTCCTGCTCCAACACACCTGATTCAGTGGTGGAAATATCGCTTCAGAATTTTCTCAAGTACTGCAGACGCCTTTTAATCGCCCATTAATTCCTGTGTTAAAGCAAGGAAACGTCTAAACCATCACTTGTTCTCTGTTAGTCTCGTCATGTTGGAAAGTCACATTTCATCAACAGTTTGACTCTGCAGTACCTTTGCCCTTTGTGATAATTGTTCCCTGACATCACAGTTTTAAATCCTTAACTTCTCTTTTAAACACTTTAAATGCCTCCAGGTTTCTTGCTTTGACCTGGCTCTGATGTCCTCCTGTGTCCTCAGGCAGATCAGAGGGGGAGCGTCGGCCTGGTTTCATGTTCCCTGTCGGCACCACGAGCACCAAGATGGTTCTAAGGGGACAAACTTTGGAACTGGAGTGCATCGCTGAAGGATTGTAAGCTGGCAATTTTATTTTATTTTTATTTTTTTTCGGTATCTTATTAAATCTGAGCGTCTGTGTTCTCTTTTGAATGTTTTCTGTCAAATACAAGGAAGCCTAACGGGCTTTCATGAAGCTCACCGTTGTGCCTTCTTGAACAGGCCCACCCCTGATGTTTCCTGGCAGAAGGATGAAGGGGAGCTGCCGAGCAGCAGGACGTCCTTCAGCCGCTTCAAGAAAACACTGAGGATTTCTGACGTGAATGAAGATGATGCTGGTGACTATCGCTGCACAGCCACCAACAAGCTGGGCTCTGCACACCACATCATTAAAGTCGATGTAAAAGGTACGTCAAATCAACATGTGGGGTTTCATTTTTATGTTGCCTAATTGTTTATTTTTCCAAATATTTCCTTAAAGTTAATTTATCACAAATGGTTCACTTCTTGTCTTTTTTTTTTTGGAATAGTAGATTCCACTAAAAGTATTTTGTTGACTTGCTTTGGCTTATGAGTAAAATTGTCAATAACAATCTGAACTTAGCTTTGCATGGATGCCTTTATATACCTTTAAAATTATTCAAAACTATATGCACTTTTTCTCTGAGGGATCATTTTTTAAAAATGTGCCCCTTCATCTTTATTTTTTCTCCACTGTCCCTAGCGGCTCCTTTCTGGGTCAGTGCTCCCAGGAACCTGATCCTCGCCCCGAACGAGACCGGCATCCTAACTTGCCGAGTTAACGGAGAGCCTAAACCGGATATCCGATGGTTTGTCAATGGAGTTCCCTTAGAGAGTGAGTTAACTAAGACAATGCTGTGAAAAACAAAACTTTGTTACATCTTGCGTGCTTATATTGCAGTGTGCAAATCGTCTTGCTTCGATGCAGTGGGAAATGAGTTGACAATTCCAGTGAATTTTTATTGGTAGTATATAAAGGTTTACTCAGTGCACTTGTGCAATAAAAGCAAATCACTGCCAGAGGAAATAACAACCGTATAAATGAAAAAATGGTGTTATGTGCCTTTGTTTTTGTGCTAGATACTCGTAAGGACCACAGACGTGAGGTGCATGACGACACTGTGATTCTGAACAATGTGCTGACAGGGACCAGTGCTGTCTACCAATGCAATGCATCCAATGAGTTTGGCTACCTATTGGCTAATGCTTTTGTTAACGTTCTGGGTAAGTTACAACCTATTTAACCAGTCCTAAAGACTGCCATGGATCAAATCAGCAGTGATTTCTTTTCTTCGCAATAGCCGAACCCCCAAGAGTGCTCACTCCACCAAACCAAGTGTACCGTGTCATCACCAACAACCCTGCTTTACTGGACTGTTTCTCCTTTGGCTCTCCAATACCGAACATCACATGGTACGACTCAAGACGCAATTTCACCAGCAGGATCTTAGACAAAGTTGGTCCACAGCTTTATGTTCTAAGCCAGAGCTAAATGTTCCCTCTAAGATCAGATGCAAGTCGTTTTCTTGTTAAAGAGCAGAAATAAGGATAAAAAGCAGGCATTAAATCAATCTACTGGATGTGTGCAACAGAAAGGAACTGATCGAGAGGTCTGGTGAGACCTCTTAGAACAAACTGATGAACCTTGTCCAGGTTTTCAGTTATTGCCAGAGTGGAAAAACAGTCTTAATATAGAGCTGATACCCATGTTGCAGCTGCTTTCAACACATATAGTTGGCTTTAAAAGTCAATTATCAAATTATTTATGAACTTTTTTTATATATTTTGCCCTTATTGTGAGTTATCTATTTCATAATGAAGCACAGGATTCAAGAGTTGATAGCTGGAGAGAGTTTATTTGAACACACCTAGTTTCACATGGTTCGGACAGTCTTGCAACTTAAATCTCTCTCCTTCAGAGTAGTATTATATTTCTGTGTATTTCACTGGGACAAAACCACTGATAATCATGATACCTGTTACAATTTTCAGCCTCAACATATATCCTTGTCATCATAAAATGATGAATTAAATAAAGTTACAAATGGTATAACTTATACATGAGCCAAATCGTAACTCTGAGTTCTTCTTTGCATGGAGACTAAAAACCTGCGGATCCCTGTCATTCTTCTTTTATTGCTCCATTCAGCAGGAAATGTTAAATGTTATCAAGTTGTTCATCTATGTGTTTTTTGTGCTTCTTGTTTGCTTTACAGGTTCAAAGACTTTCAGATAAGCATTAGGAGTGGTGACTCATACGTGATTCATAAGAATGGTACTCTGGAAATTAACGTAGCCCAGCCGCGACATAGTGGAAACTACACCTGCATCGCCACCAACAACCTGGGGAGGAAAGAGAATCAGGTCTCCCTGGAAGTCAAAGGTCACTATGATCTAATGCCATGTCAGATATGAATAACCAGACTGTATATTCAACTCTGATTCGATTATGGGTTTTTAGCATTCAGGTCAAAGAGCTGTGCTTTCCTCTGTATTCCAGAGCCCACTCGTATCCTGAAGCAGCCGGAGTACAGGGTGGTGCAGAGAGGAATGAGCGCCATGTTTGAATGTAAAGTCAAACACGACCGTAGCCTCAATCCCACCGTGACCTGGCTGAAAGACGACAGAGAGCTGCCGCACGACAATAGGTACAGCCCAAAACATTAAGCTGTAACCAAATAAGTTTGGTTTTTTTTTATGTTGTTTAGGAAACATGATTTGTAATACTTCCAGGTTTGTGATGGGCAAGGAGAGCCTGACAATAAGCGACGTGACGGAGGAGGATGAGGGCACTTACACCTGCATCGCTAACACTATTCTGGATCAGGACTCAGCCAGCGCCAAGCTGACTGTTGTTGGTAAGTCGTTTTTATGTTGTCTTCTGTCCCAGAAAATAATTTCAATAAAACAGAGTAAACCATGTTAATTGTCTGACACATGTCTCAAAACTCCACAAACGTTCTTTTTTACGGTCTGCTTGTTGTGTATTTTTTATTAAAATGATTTATTTTGGAGTTTCAAATGCACTTAAATGTTATTAGATCCACCGGACTTGGCTTAGATCCTAGAATCTCTTTGCAGTTGTGATTTTTCTGCCTTTTCTTCCATTTCTGAGATGTCTGTTACTAACATCTTTTTCTCCTCTTGAACTTCACTCTTTCTTCTTGCTGTCAGAGGCAACTCCTACTCCGGCAATTGTTTACGGTAAACAAACCACAGTGTAGCTTCTACTCGGTTCCATCAGTCAGTGGTTTGCTTCATAAAATGCCCTCCTTTAGTTTTGTATTACCATTTTATTCTTCTGTTTTTTTAAAATACCATTTTACTTGTATGGATTTGTTTGATATGAGGTTCATCGTACCATTTAAAACGTTTAATTTCTTTTTTTTATTTAACTTTTATTTGAACAGTTTTTTGACATAGCCCACGATTATGGAACATACTTTTACATTGCAATGTAAATACAGAAATAACTTCAAACACAGATTAAAACGTTTAATTTCACCGTTAATTCTTGGTGTTTGAAAAATACAGGTCTGTGTTCCCATAGAGCATTGACTGATGTCTTATTCAGTGTTGAGGCCTGATCAGTCACAAGTGAAAATACATGTGCATAATCTAAAAAACACATTTTATTGCAGCTCGTTTTTCTCACCCCACACGTTTTACTGATTAAATATGGATTTTCTTTTAGAATTATTAAACAGTTTTTTGTCCATCTGACAATTTAAACATTTACTTTTGTCATTTTATTAAGTATTGAGGCAAAAGAAGTTTTAAAAAAATACATATTTAATCAACTTTCTCTGTTTTTGATGTGTCATTATATTTTATTTGAAAGTTTCTTTAAAAACGATTCGTAAAACAAAATCAAGCATCAGCTTAAAACCTTAATATGAGTCAAAATAAATCAGGTTATGCTTCATTTTTGTATGGCAGTTTTTTGGGTTGTTTTTAATCATACTAATGTTGCATCATTGTGAAACTCTCTGCTGCTGCAGTATAAAGAACTATCAGATCTCTGATTGTTTGTGCAGAGAAACCCGACCCACCGACTGACCTGGAACTGACTGATCAGACGGAGAGGAGCGTTCAGCTCACCTGGACCCCCGGAGATGAACACAACAGTCCAACACAGAGTATGAAACACCCAATGTTGCTGTTCCTTCAAAACATACTACACTGTCTCTTGACATCCATCTAAACAAGTGTCTGCATTGAAACTGAAACCACTTATCCATCTAGAATGTAAATTAGCTTGATTTAATGTTTTTAGTGCTCATTGAAAGATTTCCTCAGTAAGTGAGCGGATATATGTTACAAACACATTTAGAGAAAGATTATGATTACTTCCTAAAGCAGTGAGTTTGAACCCCAGTGTGTGTCAAGAAGCACCATCTGGGTGTCCTTTATTAATCTCCAGATATCAACTGAGATTTAAAATGATTGCTTATGGCTTATTTGCTCCATAATTGTTGCAAAGTATAAAATAGTAGTCATAAATGAATATAGGGTGGTATGGTTAATATTAAGATCATTTGTGTTGGCTCTTATTTAGGGGTAATACCAATTTTTGTATATTTCAACAAACTAACAGATGACTTTTGTCTCTATCATTTCATGGGTCATTAGCTAAGGAGTTCAGAAACCACAGATGGGAAGTACTGTTTACTCAATACATTATTTATTAGACAAATTAATTAATATATACTAAGTAAAACTGTCTTAAATTGTGTTTAGCCATTTATTTTTTTTGTAAATGTCAACCCCTACAGAAAAAACCCTCTTAGGGCAGATATGACCACATATACACGTCAGTCTTATTGAGTGAAACATGTTAAAATGAGATGCAACATGAGTGAAACATCGTTTGAACACAGGAGACCGTTTTGGAACATCTTAATGGTTAAATGTGTGAAACACATCTAAATGTTAAAATGTTTTAATGGATCAATGTTACTAACAATATGGAAGGAAAATGATTAAAAAGGCAAGAATTTGTAGTTTGCATAAAGTTGGCTTTGATGTAATGTGTAATAATTACCAATAAAATGCTTTTTGTTTCTTTACATTAAGTTTATTTATATAGCACCATTTCACAACAAAAGTCTTCACATGGTGCTATAAATAAAAACACATCCAGTAATTACAGTCCAATTCAATTAATTGAAAACAGGCAGATTCAGTAAATTATAAAATGCCAGTAATTAATGTCTAAGAAAGCCAGCAGATTGCATCAAGTCTTTGCTTCTTTTCAGTGTTGAATTTTGAATTTTTATGTTTTATCCAGACTTCTTGATTCAATACGAGGATTCGCTCCACCAGCCGGGAGTTTGGGTCAACCTGACAGATGTTCCTGGTAGCAGCACGACAGCCCGGCTGCAGCTCTCCCCGTACGTGTACTACTCCTTCAGAGTCCAGGCTCGGAATGAAGTCGGCTACAGCGAGGCCAGTGGGCCTTCACGACAATACAGGACTAACCCTGCAGGTAAACGAACATGATCGCCCGCCCCGACCAACACGTTAAGAGTCTCTTAATGTACAGACCAAGATACATACATTTACTTTTTACCAGCTCCAGATGAAAATCCGTCAAATGTTCGAGGGATAGGAACAGAACCTGGCAACTTGGTCATCTCCTGGACGGTAAGAAAGATTTAAAGTTCTGTTTTTTTTTATGTGTTTGTGAATGACAGCTGTAATATGTGGATAGAATACAGACTTATTAGCCTTTCTCTTCATGCAGCCACTAACAGGGCTCCAGTCGAATGGACCCGGGCTGGAATACAAGGTCCAGTGGAGACAGAAGGACCTGGAAGAGGACTGGACATCAAAAAATGTTGCAGATTCTCAACTGGTTGTCTCTGGAACTCCAATCTATGCGCTGTACGAAATTAAAGTTCAGGCTTTTAATAATTATGGCAACGGCCCTGAACCAGAAGTAGTGACCGGCTACTCTGGAGAAGGCTGTGAGTACACTTTGTGAAGACTTTTATGAGAAAAGGTCTTGTTTTAGATCAGAAACATTATGGATTTTTAAAAAAAGAGTGTGTATGCAGTTGATTAACAGTTTGATGTCTTCTTGGCAGTGCCTCTGTCTGCTCCTGACACTGTGCAGGTCATGGTTCATAACAGCACACTGGCCGAGGTTCACTGGGAGCCCGTTTCTCTCTCTTCCGTTCAAGGAAAATTACAAGGATACAAGGTATGTCATATTATTTCAATTAGCTTCCCTGCTGCCAAACGCACCTCTGTCTCTGCGGTTCAATGTTTGCAACACATCAAACTTCAGTTCTCGGTGCATTTTCCTTCAGGTGTACTACCGCCGGGAGCGTGGCCTGCAGGAGACCGAGGAGGAAGGAGATCAGCAGGAGCAAAACTTAACTTTCAGTGGAAACCGCAGTGAGGGAATGCTGCCGGGCCTTCACCCGTACAGTCTGTACGTCGTCTTCATTAAGGTCTTTAACAACAAAGGAGAAGGACCTCCCAGCTCCAGCAAGACTTTTGAAACACCTGAAGGAGGTACATATACCTATAGGTCCAAACCCACATCCTGGCATGGCTGAACTTGTCACTGAACATTTTAGTCTTTATATTCACCCAATAAGAGGCTGTAGCTCAACTGAGTAAAAAGATACTGTACACAAATAATATATACATAGATATATAAGTACATTTTAAGATTAAGAAGCCTAACAAAAAGACAAAACCAGATGTGTAATCCCCAATCGGAACGTTTCGCTACGTTCCATTAACTCCAAAGCCAGAATTCAAATCTGAGAATAACGTCAGACTCAGCTGAACCTTGTTCCATTTGCAAAGCAGAAAACCAGAGCGATTTGCTAACAGTGTGTTTAGTGAGCAGGATCCCTATTGTTAGCGATACAAATCAGTTCTAACGGCTTTCTCTGCATTCTGTGCATTTAAACACTTGGAACATGTTCACTACTAGTGGTTAGACAGGATTATGTGTGACTGGACTACTGAGAAACAAACTGACAGAAGTAAAAAAAAAAATGTTTGTTTCTGCATCTGTTACAACTTTTCATGCTTGAGTCGGCCATATTGGTATTTAAGGTTGGGGCTGGTCAAGAATCTTCAACTTCGGGGCACGTCACGGTTGATTTTTCTGACTTGACTCTGACTTCTGAATACAAACGGAACGCATCATTACATTCAGATATATCTGCCTCCATTGTGTTTAATAAACATTTAAACATAGGAAAATGAAAAAAATAAATAAATCTTTGGAGCAAACATAGCTTTTTTTTAAAGGAGGTAGGTCTATAGATAAATTAAAATAGAAAAAAACAAAGAAAAGGTTTATAAATGACTAATACACTCATATTAATAAAAGCTTGTGGGCTCAAATAGATCAAATGTTATGTAGTTTTAGGTTATTTAAATTCAGACAGAAAAAAGATGAATTATACTACATCTAACAGACTATGAACATGTTTTTTTAGTCCCAGGTCCTCCTGCTTTTCTGAAGGCGATCAACCCTGGTTTGGACTCTCTCACTCTGAGCTGGGGCCCACCACGAAGGAGCAATGGTCGCCTCACAGGGTACACCCTCAGATACCAGCCAGGTAAAGATGGCACCCTTTTTTTCCCCTCATCCAATTTTCATTCTGGCTCTCGTTACTCATCAGTGGCCCCCTTCTCGTTCTCTCACCAGTCAATAGCACAAACGAGCTGGGGCCACTGTCGGTGGTTACCCTTGAAGCCAACGAGACGATGTTCACCCTGGGCAGCCTGAACCCCAGCGTGCTCTACAAGTTTTACTTAAGTGCAAAGACAATCAAGGGCCCTGGCCCCAATGTAACCGAAGAGGCTTATACAGCCATGGATATAAGTGAGTCATGTTTGTATTAGACTTATGGTTTAATCATCCCACCACCATCCTTACAGAAACAGTAATGAGCATCTTTTGCTCAACATCTTACACCTCTATCTTTTTCTTTCTCTTCTCTCTGAAGCTCTTATTCAGCCCACTGTAGATGCGGGCAAAGGTAACCCACGTGTGCCTCTGGAAGTAGACGCATGCCCGTTTTCATCCTGAGATGTTAAAAAGCAAAACGAATCATAGCATAGACGTCCTGCTTAGCTCGCCTTTCTGCACGTGTTCCCATGTTAATATGTCTACAAACTGTGTGAAAACAGAACATTCCAAGTGTGAGATTTCCCACGGCATGTGAATGCAACCCTGTTTGGTTTATTTCAAAAGAATAGGCTGCATTTACATGTTAGTATATTTCTTGTAGTCTTTTTCTGTTTTAGTTTTTTAGCTTTTATCTTGTGTTTCTGAATGCGTCTGTCATGATTGAGTTTTTGACATTTTATTTAGTCATTGTTGCAGATTTGTCTGTGACCTGGCTGTGAAGTAGACTTAACGCTACGCATGCCGTAGTATTGTGATGTGGATCTGTGCGCGGCTTCATTTGTTCATTTGATTGAGCTCAAAGTCTCAGAACTGCGAGGTCCTGCAGCATGTCCGAGCGCCGTGTTTCTGGTATTGTATGTTGTGTTTTGTCATGTGTACTTGTCTCACTCTTTCCGTGTCCTTTCAGGCCCCACAGAGCCCCCTCACCAAACCTCCCCCACCACTCAGTCTCTGCATTCCCCGTTTCACAAGGGTACAAGCACTCCCCGCGTCCCCAACTACCTCCACAAATATCCGCCCTTAAACTGAATGCTGCAAAAACTGTTCATCTCAGCACAATCTTTAAAGTTTGTACATTTGTGCACGAGCACGGCCCCACGTCAAGTGTTTGTAAAGTATCAAAAGGGACGCAAAAAAAAGAACAAGCCAAATATATTTTATTTTTGTCATTTAGCCAATGAAGTAAATCTGTCAGAGACAAAACTCTGCTTGTCTAAGATGTTAATTTCAGGTTCTTCCACTCTGTTTCTCTTGGTTTACATTAAGAACATTGACTTAGTGATTCTAGAAACAATAACTGGAGTCTCCCTTTCTTCACTCTTTGGTCGAGCAACTTGTGTGATTAAAGTTGCTTAAAGATACTTTTTAGTTGCTTTAAGTCTATAAGAGAGCTGGTCAGTCAGTTCTGACAAGAATGAAAATGCTCTTGAATTCCTTGGTGTCCAGGCTCGATACAGATGGCTTTGAAGATGCTACCTTCATACTTTTTCATATCTGCCCTGTGTTTTTAGTGTACTGAGAGACGTGGCTGGAAGAAAATAACATTTACTAGGATGGACATTTTTGCAGTAAACAACAGTCCTGTTTTCCACATAGTGTCAGAAGTTTCTAATGGGATAAAAAAAAAGGATTTTTATGTATTTATTGAAATTAATTTATTTGAATCGTTTCTTATCTGCTGAATTAGCTTTTATGAGTGCTGCTGTCTAAATGCACAGTTTTGTTAAACAGACTGTCCTGGAGATGCACAGACACTTACTCTTTGGCTCAACAGTCGTAGATATTTTCTTTTCATCCAGATTAAAGTAGTTCACTGAGTTAGAATATTGAAAAATTGCAATCTTTATTTGTATCCTGAACTGTTTTTTTTTTTTTTTTTGTCTCCCGTGTGTGCTCAGTGCCTCCTGTTGGGCCTGTGTTTGGCACAGTTAACGCCTCTGTGATTGAGGGGGGTGCAGTGATCAGTTGGGAATACTTTGGACACCAAAAGAATGTATTTGTGGAGTATAATGTAGAAAACAGTAAGGCCTTCTCTTTACATTTGGCTTCACAGAATATCAGTGCATGCCGTTTTAATGTAGACCAATTTTAAACTTGTTCAAATAGCAGATTATGAAGAGGCTGCTTTATTCTAACCCCTCCTCATCCGCTGCCTCAATTCCAGGTGAAGAGGACTGGAAAAGGGAGAGGGTAAACGGTACGCACCCACATACGATAAAAGGTTTAAAGCCGGGGACGTCCTTTTGGGTGCGCGTGGTAGCTAGAGACGGAGCTGACCAGGTGGTCCACAAGACAAACAAAACGTTGATTAAAGTGCCAGGTGAGGCGGCATGCCTCAGCGTAGTGTTCGTTGCCATTATCTCATCATTAGATGGCCGCTGGTGCATTCAGATGTGAATGTATGCTTGTTTCATTGAGTCATTTTGTGTGAATCAGTTGTCTTCACCCTAATTTTCTTTTAAGGTTTCACTCTTTTTTTTTTTAAATTTGTTTGTTTCTAGGGATTTTTAAAATTAATTCACAAGATTAAAAAAAAAATTTAACAAAAAGACCACTATTTATCAAATTACAACCACTTTTAATAGAGAACGAGTCTGATTTACAATATCTGTCAAAGTAATTTAAGTAGGGTAGGGGTTTAAAATTAGAATTTTTGGGGAAGGAAAAAACAAATCTTTTATATTCTAATGTGAGACACCACAGGCAATGATTAAATGTTTCGTCAATTTAGAGATTTTAGGTTTTATTTTACTCTCGCATGCTGCTTTTCAGATTATTATTAACCAAATAAGGAAAAACCTTTACTGCCAGTTACACAAACACATTACAGTACGTGCTCTTTGGAATTCTTGTTGTGTTTCCCACGAGCTAGCTTAAAAAAACTAAAAAAGAAGTTAGACATTTTAAGAGAAAGTTGAAAGGCAACAATTGAAAATCTTGGTAGTTTTGCACATATAATAACTTTTATACAAATGTTCAATTTAAGGTGAAATGATTTATATATATTCATAAGAAAAGAATTGTCTAGAAGAGTCCAAGTGGTCTAATGTCTGTCATGTAAAATCATCACTTTTGGATCCATTATTTTATAACTTGTGCCATTTTGTTTCCTTTTTTTAACTTTTAAATAATTTCTGCATTTTAACTCCTTTTAACATTCCATTTAAGTGTTTGCAGATCCCCCTAACCCTAGTGTTGTTCTGCATGAAGACAACAAACCCAACATTTTTGTCAGCCTAAATTTAACTTTGTTCTAACATTTCTGCCGTCTCCTCGTGTTTCTCCCCCTTTTTTCATGTTTCCAGCCGGTCCCAACCGGCAGATAGACATCGCCACACAGGGCTGGTTCATTGGACTGATGTGCGCCATCGCTCTCCTTATCCTGGTGCTGCTCATCGTGTGCTTCATCAAGAGAAACAAGGGCGGCAAATATCCAGGTACAGCAAAGTTCCCCCCCGCGCACGTTCAGAATGCGAGCTCGGTGACATGGACGGGCAAATGTTTAAAGGAAAAATATTGTGCGGAATCCACAGTGAAAGAAAAGGAAGATGCTCACCAAGACCCTGAAATCCAACCCATGAAGGAGGATGATGGAACATTTGGGGAGTACAGGTGAGAGATGATGACAAATATCAAAAATGAATCACGTGCCAATAATAAAAAAACAGTAGTGATTTTTCATTTTCTTCCCCCCCCCATTTATTTTGTCTTGACTCGGCTATTTATGTGTAAAACATGGTACCAGGCTGCAGAGACATTCTCCTTACCAGACTCCATTTCCAAATACTGCGTAGAGGCAAGGCAAAATCTAAACTACTCTGTTTACTAACTCACCTATGCACTGGTCATCTAATTTTAAAAAAAGCTCAGTGTAATCCAAAATATTTCAAGTTTTAACAAGATATCTCAAGTCTTTCTAAGATCACTAACCATGAGCTGACAAACATAACTTTACCAGTTCAGCATTGCAATACAACATACTTTATAAAAGACCATATATGTCTAGAAAAAGTAATGGAGAATTGGACTTAAAAGCATATCAGGAGCTGGATTAATAAAATAATTTAGCTGCCTTTGCGTATCTTTAAATGTGAGTGCTGTCATTGTTTTCATTTTCATGCTTCATCTTTCAAAATCTCACTGTGTGTAAAATATAAAGACTCTCATTGTGGCTCATGAAGTTCTTCTCATGTAAACTTGCATTTTTTATCTTTCTGCTCTGGGGGGGTTTAGGTCGATGGAGAGGTAAGGCGAGAAGCGGTAAATCCAGCATGCATTCCACGCAACCCCTTCAAATGCTTTTTAGGCTCTTTCTAACATTAGTGGAACTAAATGCAGAGACAAAAGACATCAGTCTGTCTGGTCTGCAGAGACCTGATTTACACCTGGTATTAACACGTGTCATTGATGAAGTCACAAGTGGAGAGTGCTCCATGTCGAATCGAGCTGTTTCGTTTTCACTGTTACTGATACTGTATGTCACAAATGGATGTACATGATCAGGGGGGAGGTTGTGGAAATCAGAACTCCTGTGTTTTTGAATGCTGCTCAGCCTCCCTGGGAAAGTCTGTTAAAGTTGTCAAACCTGGTATTAGGGAGAAGCAGTGTAGCTTTCATTCATGTCATGAATTAATGGACCAGATCTTTGTCATTTTAGATTTGCTGAGGGGGCATGGGAGTTTGACAAAGTCAAAGTCGAGCTTCTTCCTAATGCAGGTTGGACTCCACCAGGGCTGTCCTTAGTCACAGATTCAGTGTTTGGTGTTCATGGACAGGAGAGAAAAGGGTTCAGATAATACGGTTCTGTTGGCATCTTCAAGCCATGACCTTAAGAGTTCTCCAGGAGGAGCTGGAGATTGTCTCTGGGCTTCTCTCCTTGACCTGCTGTCTCTGCTACCCGACCTCCAATAAGCAGTTGAAAATAGATGGGTGGCTGTACTGTATATGGACCAAATCTTTTCCAAATGTTGTTTGATAGACCAGATATTAATGTGCCATCAGTGTGGGTGTGCACACAATCCACTTCAGTTAATACCAAGTGTAAATGGTCTGTGTCACTGTACTCTTTGTTGTGACACAGTAAACACAATAACCCAAAACTCTGCAGCTATATTTTCCCACTTTTATTAAATGGGTTTATAAACTGTTCATCATAACTAAAAGTCCATTGAACTCAATAGTTGAGTTGAAGTCTAACATCGTCCTGAAGACCTTGCAAAAAAAAGCGTAGATTAAGGTGTTCTTACACAAATCCAGCATAAAAAAGAATGAAACCGTGACTTTTTGATTGCATTTTGGATTACTGCATGTAACCTGCTACCATACTGACTGAAGTTATTTTACAAATTGCATTTTAATGCAGGTACTTTGCAAAAGGCTGACAGCACGTATTTGCAATATTCTCTCTATGCACAGGCTTTGAAAAGTACAGCACTAACACAATGTGTAGTACTCATGTTTAACAGGGCTTGCTCCACTCTACAAGTAACATGAAGTGTAAAACTACCAGATTTACCCTTCATTTTTATGCTCATTTTAGGAACCATGCGGTTTCTAATGCAAACGCTCATGCACATATTTGTTTATGCAATAAACTTAAGTTAAAATAAGCCATAGAAATAAGGCATTGTCAAGGTATGCGACCACAATGTGTTCTTGTAGCACTTGTGCAGTGGAAAAGCCAGAATGCTGATATATGAAATCAGCCTTTGCACAAACCATTCCTTAGTGACTTCTCCCTCCTCCACAGCGACACAGAGGATCACAAACCTCTGAAGGGCAGCCGGACACCGTCCAACGGGACGGTGCGCCGCGACGAGAGCGACGACAGTTTAGTGGACTACGGGGAGGGCGGGGACGGACAGTTCAACGAGGACGGCTCCTTCATTGGCCAGTACAGCGGCAAAAAAGAGAAAGACACACACGAAGGCAACGAGAGCTCGGAGGCCCCGTCGCCTGTCAACGCCATGAACTCGTTCGTGTAACGAAGGGCCTCAGCCTGGCTGCAGCGGTTGCCATGGCCACCCAGCGTCGCCCTGGCAAATGTGACCATCACTGTGGTGACAGTTGCTGAGGTGACACTTGTTATGGATACCTACTTTTACCCCGAGGTGGCTGTCTTTCTGGTGGCCAAGGCTACCTACCTGGACTGCTGACATGTTGTCATCTCCACCCACATCAGCCCCAGTCACACTGTGACCTCCTGATGAACACACCCTCAACAACCCCCCCCCCCCCCCCC
>NC_051447.1:14552235-14570157 GCF_001649575.2 Kryptolebias marmoratus | reverse complement strand
CCCCCCCCCCCCCCCCCACACACACACACACACACACACACACAACCATTGAAAGAAAAGCAGGACATATGGAGAAAAGGAAAGCAAGCAATATAGAATGTACCGGAGGGCTTTTACCACTCAGACTGAGCACGAGTGTGGCCAATTGTGTGTTAGTTCCATTTAATCCCTAAATATGATGTATCAAATATTTATATATTTTAACAAAAGTACTCTACATGACCCACTGGCAGGCTAATATGCATCGAATCACATTTACGGCACCTGCATGAAGTAAATCATGAGTCTGTTACGCATTTTACAACCTTGTGTCCGTTTTTTGCAGAGCTAAGCTGCGTTTTAAACTGTATTTGGTGCACGAGCCACTGGGTATGGCATTTTGTTTGATTTGTTTTCAGGAAGTGTTATATGTATGGCATTTGGACATATAGAGGAAAAAAAAAATGGCAGCCGTGCCTTTGTGGGCATGGCTGTAGAAAAGAATGACTCAAAGTAGAAGCTAGCTTTGTTTGTTTTTTTTTGTTTGTTTTTTTTATTAGATTTTCTTTTTAATGCAGAGGGACTGTTTGTACATACAGAAAAAAGAAGAAAGCTGTGTTTCCAGATCAGGGTTGTCCGTTTGTAGTTCCTGAAAGTGTGGGAACAAAGAAAGTCAGCATCACACCAGCCAGCCTCTCCTCCAAAACTTAGCTACAGTTGGCCCGTTTCTTGCCTCGTGTTTTCTCATGTTGTGTTTTTGATCGATTTATTGGTCAAGTGCTCCCGCTACGAGTCAGTCACAATTATCTCACCTCAACATTGATTTCACTGGTTCTACTTTTGCTATAAAAACTCACAGAAAAGATGCGACATGTAATGGTTTACTGAGGGTATATGTGGTAGATTCTGGATATTTATTTATTTATACAGATTACAAAGCTCTGTGTCTGGTTTCTAGTGCCTTTGCAGAAAACGGTAACCAACATGGACAAAACCCCATCACTACAGGACATGCAGACCTGATCCTGACCTTACTCTTGCAACAACTGTAAAGTCGATGTAAGTATCAGAAACTACATTGAGCATGTGATGGAAAAACGTCTACAATGTTCAGTTAACAGTTAGGAAGGAAAGTGTTGCAGATGAGTGATGCATCAACAGGAGACCTGAACTCTTGGAATCCTGGTGTTTTGACTGAATGGTTCGAGTCCTCTCGTCCCTACAGAGTTAAATAGTCCAACCAAGTTATTTTGAGTGGTCACTGAACCATTTAATTTCTTTGTAATTGATATATGGAAGATGCAATAAGTGGAGCTCTACTACCATCACTAAAACGTCAAACAGACTGGATTTGTTTTGGATTCACAAATCCATTAATTTGGATTAAAAGTGTTTACTGACAGTTATGGCAGCATGTGGTGACCCAGCCGTTTACTATAGGTAGCAACTTATTGGGCTGTGACTGCAGGTGATAAGTCAAATTTGTGAGACACGGGTAGAAATTTCTGTTGCAGTTTCACTGATTTCTGAGTATTTGCAACAAATTGACCAGCGAGCTGTGAGGCCCCATTTTGAACATTTCCTGCATTCATTTCCCTGTTTTGTCTTTTCTTTTTCAGTCTGTCGGGCTTTACATTAGGTATTGTCGGATATTAATGTCAAAAGCCTCTTGGAGTCAGTCTAATTTTTTTGGGAGGTAAAAACCTTTGTTCCAGTGGCATAATTTGGAGGAATTCATTTCAGCGATGGGTTGTTTTTGGGGCCTTGTTGACAATCATCAGCATCTCATTTTGTTAAAAATTGAACAAAATCAGCTTAAGAAAAGCATAAAAAATAACCCAAGGTCATGCATTTATTTCAGCCACTCTCCTCTGAACATGTCTGAACAGAAAACAACTGCCAACCTGCTCACCAGGTAACTGCCAGTGGGAACCAAATTCACCACCACGTTTCGTCTTCTTGTTTAACGGTAACGATCTGAAAGGAACGGGGTCAGAGAATACTGGGATCGGATGAGTTTCTGTGAATGAAAATGTTGCTCGCTTCACTTTAAAAGGTAAAACACCGGTGGCTCTGGCTCATGCATTTTACCTTCTGCAGTATACTGTATGTTGTTCTGAGTGCAGCACTCAAGTGAGTTTTCTATTTTTGCAAATAAACCGAGCTTAGTGTGAATGTTTGGGTGCAGCACATGCATGCTCCTCTGTATTGCGTGTGTGAAGTGAACTGTTGCTTTTTTTTAAATTTATAAGTGAAACAGTCTAGATTTCCAATGTATGTCGAGCAGTCCGTTTCTTGTCTAAACATGCAGTCTCCCTGTTTAATTTTTTTTAGAGAATATTCTCTTGTCTTATCATAACTTGCATCAAGTTTTTGAGTTGCGATGTTTTAGCAGACCATGTGTAGATATTTTTTCTTCGTTTCTTGTAAATACCAGCTTGATTTGAGCGTAGAGGTCAGAGGTGAGAGCCTGACTTCAACCAGCCCTACTTCATTCTAGGTAAGGAGTGGTAAAAGGACGTTGTGTGAGATTAGACAATTTCCAGTTTTCACGCAGAAGTTTGGTGTGAAATTTATTATTTTTGATCTCGTCAGGTGAATTTGCCGGTTCAGTTGTTTAACCTACAGTTTCAGGTATCAAAACAGATTATCTTGTGACACCTGTTTGTTTCTGACAGGTCATACACATTTTTTTTTCTTTGTAACCTTTTTTGATAAAAAGGCACACATCTAATGTAGAACAACGCCTGGGCTTTGGATGCTGTCCTATATTAGACATTAAAAGAAAGCTGTTCAGCTGTTGTAAGTTTGTGCAATCAAAAGAAAAATAATAAATGAAAACCCACCCGGAGCATTCAGCAGGACGACAAGTGGACCGGTGCGTTGCAGTGTGAAAACTGGACATGTTCTAACTGTTGGTGAAAATACAGTATATGATATGACATTCTGGGTAAAGTTGAAGCTACATGAGAAGCATGAAAGGCTGTCAAATGGTTTACTCTACAATATGATATTGCAAAATATTTTGTATTTTGAATTAAGTTCAAAAAGATGAAATAAATGTTGGTTTTAAGATTTCAAAAGCTTTGTTTTTGTCAGACTTGTGCATTCTGTAAAACATGGAAATGTGTGTGTTTGGCGCCATCAAGTGTCCAGAAAATGTAAAACCTCTAACATCCATCCATCCAAATCAGAAGGTTGTTGAAGACTTTTGTCTCTTTCTTCATTTTCAGTTCTCTGATGTCACAGCTAGTAAGGTACTAACTACTGATAACTATTTACCAGAACATCACTACAATCCCTTATGGATTTATGGTTCTGTTCAGTTGGCTGTAATTGTGTAACTGCTGAGTCATGTTTGTGTTTTTTTGTTTGTTTGTTTGTTTCTGTGCTTTGTTTGCAATCAAACGACTTCCATATCCTCTGTGCTGTTTTAACCATGCACGTATCAAAACGTTCAGCTCAGTCAGGACTCGTGCTGTGGCTTTGGAGTTTTGTACTTTTCAAAATAAAATCCACCATAGCAGATCATTTAGATCTTTTTAATTCCTATAAAACATTCTTTTTGAAAATGTATTAATCAGTCAATCTACTTTATTTCTATAGCACATTTTAAAAAACCACATGGCTAACCAAAGAGCTGAAGAAAATAAGAAGAAAAACATACAAAGACACACGCAGGTTCACGGCAGGTGTCATACAAGACATTACAGCACGCCAGCTCTAGTTTTGTTTTACACTACTTTTAGCTTTTAGCCACCATTTTCTAATTGTAGCTCTTAGCTAAATTTTTGCTGATTTTTAGCTACAATCTTGCTCATTTTAGCTTTTAGCTGTGGTTTTGCTAATTCAGACCTTCAGCTACATTTTTGTGTTTTTAGTAATTTTTTGCTTTTAGCTTTGGGTTTTCTAATTCTAGCTTCTCTTTTAGCTTTTTTTTTTTTTTTTTTTAATAAAAATGTAATTTCTAGTTTAATCCAGAATTGTTTTCCTTGTTTCCTTCACTTCCTGTCCTGAGAAGCTCAGCAGTGATTGCTGCTTCCTTCCCATCCTCCCGCCCCCCCTCTCTCTCCTCGACCAATCAGAGCCTCGGCGTTCGCTGCCGGCCTCACGTGCCACTCATCTCCTCTTCATCCAATAGGAAAGTTCTCCCCCCTCCGGACGGGACGCTCAGGATGTGTGGGGCGACGCGCTTCGAGTCCAGGTGTGCCGAGACGACTGTCAGCTGAAAAAAGAAATTAAACAAAATTCCAGCCTCTCATCCTAAAGGTAAGAACGACACCACTGCGGACCGTGAACGCCTCTTGTGTCTCGGACTCGTGGAGATAAATCTGGTGGGGGTGTTTTCGGGGGCGCCGAAGTGGACCGGTCCTGACTGGAGTACCGCAATGCAGAGCAGAGACTCCCCGGTGCCGCTCAGTCGTCATTAGAGGGTGAGGAGGGTGAGGTGGTGGGAGGGGGAGGGGAAGGGGGGAGGACCCGTCATTTCGAGCTGCAAAAACAACAGGATGAAGGAGAAAGTGTCACTTCTGCGTCAAGGACGCAAGAAGCTGCTGGCTGGAGCTGATCAATAATCACCTGATAACTTCCTCAGGAAACAACTTAGTTGCAACTTAGTTGTTTTTTTGGTTGTGATTCAGTTAGAAATCACATAATTTATCAGCTGAACAGAAATACTCCTTCGATCGTGTTTTCCTCCTGCAGCCAGTGTTCGGTCCAGCCCATCTCTAAAAGCTTAATGCTTCTGACCTCAATTTTGCCATGCTGTCCAAAGAGGATCTGTATTGGGATTATCACAGACAAAAAAACACACACACACCAAAAAAACACTCAAATCATTTACCCAGAATGTGCATCTGCTACTCCATTCTGTAAAGCTAAATGTGTTGTTTTTTCTTGTTTTTGCATAATGTGAGTGTTTAGTTCTGAGTTTTTCCTGCTCTCGCTGCATCTCAAAGATAAACGGAGGACGTATTGATTTGCAACAAATGCCTGACTGTGTTCTGTAGAGATGGAAGTGTTGAGTCATCAAGACGGCCCGTGAGGAGTCGCTGCTGCAGTCTGTGACTGTGCTGGGTGGATGTCTGATCGTGCGTTGCTCTCCATTCTTTTGGTTGGAGGAGACAGACGTGGCTGTTCGCTGAGTTGCTTTCCTTTGGAAGGACTTTAACTGGTGGCTTCTGCAGGGGCTGAAAGGGATGCAGTCATCAGACCTCACATCCACCTTTTATTTATCCTCACATTTTTAGCGAGCCCATCGTGTTCTTATTTACACGATCATGCAAAAATTTAGAATTTCTGCAGCTCATTTGAAATTCTCAGTTTTGGTCTCTCAGTGATCAGCTGAGTACATGTCAGAAGGAAATGTTTTTACTTTTTACCGGATTCTCTTCTCATGCAATCTTGTGAGAGTTCAGAGGATGACTCAGCTAAATTCAGCTCAGTATCTGTAGAACGGAGTGAGTTGGAGGCTAAGACTGATGACCTGTGGCGGCCATCTTATTACCATTTGACTCCAAATGGTAAAGAGTGGTAGGTGTGCAGCCAGTGATTACTCTCAGAAAGTTCCATCAAAATCTGTTCAGTTGTTGATATATTTTGCCATTGATATAAACACACACACAGACAAGGGCAAAAACATTATTTCTCTGCCTTCAATGGTGGGTGATGATAAGAAATAGTTTCATGGTTTACTTAGAAATTGTAAGGTCATTTCAATACATATTCAGGCATTTTTAGTCTTTTTTTTGGCAGTGACTAAAACATAACCTTCTGATCAGTATCCTCTTATATTTTAAATCACTGTCTTTAATCCCAGTTTATATTTATGTTGGGAAAGCAAGAACCTGGCCAAATCTTCTATTATCTATTACACATGAAGTATTATTTGAGCTGTTTTGATAGGACTGATTTTTATTTTCATTACAGGTTCATTGCACTGAACAAGAATTACAGACACTTGTGCGTTTTTCTGTGTTTCCCAGAGCAGCATCAGTTATCTCCCAGCACCCCACCTCCCCGCCCTCCTCAGCTCATCCATTTGTCCTCTCCGTTCGTTCTGCTATTTTTATCCATGATGCTCTCCAGTCTCTCTCGCTCTCTCTGTCTGACTCTGACGCTGCTGTTTTCTCTCGTTTCCCCATCACTTCCTGTTCGGGTGGAACTCAGACTGCTGCAGTTGCAGCGCAGCAGCAGCAGCAGTGCCGTTTCAGCCCACAGATGTGGTCTGTAAAACCTGTAGAAGTGTACATCAGGAAGCGTCTCATTCCCGCCGAGTCGCTGTGCGTCATGTGTGGACCGCTCTGATGTTTGTGTTTCTGTGAGCGTGTATGGACTCTCCCATTTTCTGCTGAGTCACTGGCATCCTGAATCTTTTATACCAGCAGGACTCGCATTAGTTCAGCTTAAAAGGTTTTCGGGCCTGCTCACACGTCTAGGTTACAAACGAACTCATCCTTCACAACACGGAGGTTAGTTGGGTTTAAATGATTCTTTCAACCCCACAACTAAATACTTTGTGTCCCCTCCTTTTGTAGCGGTCTCTTCAGGTTTATCTCCATGATCTGGGTCCATTTAACCACTGGAGTCTTTGTCCATTCTTCAGGATCCATCAGGTTGGATGGGTACTGCTTGTGTCCAATAATCTTTATGTCAAACCAGAGCGTCTCAGTTGAACTGAGGTCTGGGCTTTGACTGGATCATCCCAGGACATCCTTACATCCCTGGAGTGTTGCTTCAGCAGTGAGTTTAGGGTCATTGTTTTTTCTGCCAGTCTTCCTTGAAGCCTAGCTCTGTGCAGCTTATGGTGCTCCTATGGACAGATCTCATCTGTGCAATGAGCTGCTCCATCAGGGTTCTGTTTCGCCTCCTGCATCTTTCTCTGATTAATACTTTCATTACCCAGTCTCCTGACGCCATGTTTCCATTTCCTAATGGATTTATTGGTGCTCTGTGGGCTGTTCAGAGTTCCAGGATGTCTTTCTTTTTTCTTTTTTTTTTTGTAACTCAACCCTAACCTGTTTTTCCCCACAACTTTGTCTCTGACCTGTGTGGAGAGTTCCTTGGTCTTCATGTATTTTGCTTAGTGCTAGACCTTAGTACTCAGAGGTAATGAACTGGTGTTGATTCTGAAGGGTTGTTACAACAGGTGTGCATCATTTGACACTTAGATCAGTCACAGGTGGATCTTATTGAACAAACTGTGACTTCTGCAGCTAATGGTTGGGGCTTTGAAGCAAACCCACACACACTTTTCAGCTTTATATTTTTTGAATTATTTAAAACAAGGATCCCACCCCTCCCTTTTAACTTAAAAAATCTAGGGTATTTTTTGGGGAATTAGGGGCTTTAATCAAGTAAAAACCCAATTCCAGATTGAAAAGCAACAAAATAGAATGATTACCAAGTGGGATGAATGTTTTTGAAACCCACTGTAGGTGACAAAAATTGTAGAAAAACAATCTTCATTGTAATAATATCTCAAACATGTTTTGTTTCCAACTTCCTCAGCCCTCTCCGGTTCATGCCCTGTCCATCGACGTCTTGTTTGCGCCCCTCAGTCCATCCATCCAGCTCATCGTGCCGCGGCGAGCCGATCCTCTGATCGCCATGGCTTCTCCAGCTCTGCTGCTACTCTGCCTCTCCTCCTCGCTCTCCCTCACAGGTAAGATCCTTTCACCTGCTCTCTCAAAGTTATAAAGAAAGCTATTATTCGTGTGTTCACATTTAAACCCAGCACATCATAAGCTGTCACGATGGTTCTTCTTTTCAAGGGGCGGTCTTGTTCGGTGAGCCCAGAATATTTGGAGGTGAGTTCTGCTTGTTTCTTGGGAGAAAAGGGAAGAAATGGTCACTTTAACAGTGATTTTTTTTTTTTTTTTAAATGTTTTTGTTGTTGTTAAAATGTATCAGATGATGCTACTGGTTATGGCCCCATATTTGAAGAGGAGCCTGTGGATGTGGTCTACACTGATGACTCGCCTGATAAGAGAATCTCCATGAACTGCAGGGCACGGGCAAACCCTCCAGCTTCATACAGGTTAGGAAACTAATACTACTCATTGGAATACTTCCATTCTGTGTGTTTTGGTTTGATCAGCAGTTATTGTACTTCTGCAACAGGTGGCGCCGGGATAACTGGGAAATCAAGCTGAAGGAGCAGCCAGATGAGCACTACAGTCTCGTTGGGGGAAACCTGGTTATCACGAATCCCATCCACAGGAAGCACGCCGGGACGTACACATGCGTGGCCAAGAACATCTACGGCACCGTCCTCAGCAAAGAGGCCAGGGTCAAGTTTGGATGTGAGCATAGACCGAAACGTGACGACAATACAGAGGGAGATAAGGCGATTGCAGTTAGCTTGACCGGTTCCCATTTCAGATTTTTTTTTTTTCTTTTTCTTTTTAACAGCCCTGTCATGCAGAACCAAATTTTGCCCAATATGATTTCTTTTTGCTTGTGCTTCTGTTGACTTTCTTTTTAAGAACAACACATTTAGAGCTAAGACAGAATATGTTTTTACTCTGTAAAAACCTGCTGTTGCTGGGGTGAATTTGCAGCTTAAACGTAATGTGTGTGTGTGTGTCCTTTGTTTATCATTGTAGAGCACAGAGTATGGCGGAAGAGGGCAAAATTCTTTGTCCAGACTAGTCGAAAACAACAACACCTTTTTAATTTAATTTTATTTATTTATTTCATTTTTTAAAGTCTTTCTCAAAAACAACGTATTTCTGTTCCAGTTTGGCTGCATGGTTTAAAAACAGTGCCAGTTATTTGTGTTTTACTCTTCTTCATCATGCAGTTATAGAAGAGTTTCCTGAAGAAGAGAGGGAACCGGTGTATGTGAAAGAAGGCCAGGGGGCCGTTCTGTTGTGTGTCCCTCCAAAAGTCTGGCCACGTATGTACAAAGTTTCTCGTCTTCATCAGACTTTGGAAATAGAATTTGCGTTTTGGTCCAAACTGGGTTTGACTCAGTGTTCCACTTCTTTATTTCCCTTTTTCCAGAGGAAGTGACATATCAGTGGATCTACAATGAGTTCCCAGTGTTCCTGCGCACGGACCGCCGTCGCTTTGTCTCACAGAAGACGGGAAACCTGTACATCGCCAAGGTGGAAGCTCAGGACGCAGGGAACTACTCGTGCTTCGTTTCTAGTCCCATCTTAGGGAAGAGCGTCTACTCCAAGTTCATCCCTCTCATCCCTTTAGCCCCCGAGGATGGTCAGTCACCATGGGCTGCAGCTACCATGTCTGTTTGTTTTTATTTATTTATTTTATTATTATGATTAATTATATTTTTTATTGGCTCAGGTGAGGAGAGAAAATACCCAGCAGACATCAGGGTGAAGTTCCCAGATACTACTGCCATGCTGGCCTCCAACATCACCTTAGAGTGCTTTGCTCTTGGAAAGTAAGTTTCATGAGTTTAATTCTTGTTTTTTTTTTATTATTGTTATGATGAAATAGTTTTTGCTCAGTATATGCCTTAAAATAAACGTCAAAACAGAAGGAAATCAACCAAGGAATGACTGAAAAATAGGGAAAAAAGGGGTTATTGATTGATCTGAAGAACTAGACTGGAATCTTCTTAATGTGTTGGATTTAGTTGCTCTAACTGTTGGTGCCTATAAGCCATACAGCAGTTCAGAGTACTCAGCCTTCTTGGAGTGGATGGATGCCAGACAGTCCCAGTTGACCCAAATGTGTTATGAAGGTTTGCTTGGATTGCCTGTCAGGAAGATCTTTAACTCCTACCTCAGACAGCGCTTTAACCACATCCCAGCAGAGGCGGGGGACATCGAGTCCGAGTGGTGACGTAATTTGGCAGTGGAAAGAATACTTCAAGGATGTTCTCAAGGCCATCGTCTTTCATGGAGGAAGCTGAGTCTGTGGACTTTGGGGTGGGTTCATCCGTAACCATGTCC
This sequence comes from Kryptolebias marmoratus, assembly GCF_001649575.2. Lineage (NCBI taxonomy): Eukaryota > Metazoa > Chordata > Actinopteri > Cyprinodontiformes > Rivulidae > Kryptolebias > Kryptolebias marmoratus. The sequence goes on along the minus strand of NC_051447.1, from coordinate 14,560,255 downwards.
AAGGTAAAAAGCTCCAAAGCAGGGCTCTGGGGGGTAGTAGAGGTCCGCCCCAAGTTCCTTAAGGCTCTGGATGTTGCTGGGCTGTCTTGGTTGACACATCTTTGCAACATCTCGTGGACATCAGGGGTAGTTCCCCTAGACTGGCAGACTGGGTTGGTGGTTCCCCTTTTGAGGAAGAGGTTCTGGAGGGTGTGTTGCCGTGAGTTGTTGCCTCAAGTGTAGGAGTTTAAGTCTCTCAGGGTTTTCTCACAAGTGAGAGAAGAATGGGGCGCAGGATCGACAATCAGATCGGTGCAGCTTCTGCAGTATTGCGTACTCTGCATCGACTGTTGTGGTGAAAATGGAGCTGAGCTGTAAGGTAAAGCTCTCATTTTAAAGGTCAGTCTTGGTTCCTATCCTCACTTACAGTCAGGAACTCTGGTTAGTGACCGAAATAACTGGGCTCTCCTTTACTATAAGGTGAGATGTTTAGTTATCTGGGAGAGGCTCCGAGTAGAGCCGCTGCTCCTCCACATCGAGAGGAGCCAGATCAGGTGGTTCAGGCCTCTGATAAAGGTGCCCTCTGGACACCTCCCTGGGGAGGTGTTTCAGACATGTCCAACTGGGAGGAGACCCGGGGACGACTAGAGAGACTGTGTCTCGGATGACCTGGAAATACCGTGTAAAACTCCTGGAAGAGCTGGAAAAGGCGGCTGTTGAGAGCAATGTCTGGGCTTCCCTGCGACCCAAACTCGGAACAATCAGTAGATGATGGAGGGATGAAAGGAAATTGTGTAGGGGTGTTCGAAAAGATCACCAAACTGACAGTTAAGCGAAACATTTTTCTGGTAAGTAGAGCAACACTAATATTGTTACATTCATCGATTTCTGTTTTTATTTACTTTTGGTTCCGTTTCTTGTTGCTTCTAGAGAATCAATCATTTGTTTGCCTAAGTATATATACTTTACTATAACAACTATAACTATGTGTTCAGTCCCATCCCACACATTGTATGGAGGAAGGTAGATTCCACCGACCTCCCAGCAAACCATGAAATCAGCGAGTCTGGCGCCGTGCTCCATCTGTACAATGTTCAGTACGAAGACGTCGGCGCGTATGACTGCGAAGCCATCAACACTAAAGGAAAGGACTGGCACAAGGCCTGGCTCTATGTGGAGTGTAAGTAAAGTTATCGTTTGTGCATTTGAAAACATTTTCCGCGGCATACACTCAGTGATGCTTGTATTCCCCTTTTTAGCTGCACCTGAATGGGCGGAGACTATCAACAACACTCAGGTGGATATCGGTTCAGAACACACGATGCGCTGTGTGGCATCAGGAAAACCCTTCCCTTTTATCCGCTGGTATAAAGATGGATATATGGTATAACAGAATGTTACTTTTTGGACTTTTCTTTGTCAAATTCCATGATTTGAGGGGTTCATGTTCAGCACACTATTGTCGTTTTTGTTCTTCAGTATGGGAAAGGTGAGCTGAAGTTTTCCAGTCTGACGTTTGACGACTCTGGGATGTACCAGTGCATCGCCGAGAACTTTTGGGGCATCAAATACGCCAACGCAGAGCTGCGAGTCATCGGTGAGTGTCGCCGAGCACGGTGTCCTGCGAAACGCTTCGCAAGTGCCTGATCACACTTACAATCCGCCACCAGCCTGTGCGCCGACTTTCGAGCTGAACCCCGTGAAGAAGCAGCTTCTCGGCGCCATTGACGCACGCGTGGTGATCGAGTGCAAACCCCGAGCTGCCCCGAGACCTCGGTTCACCTGGACGAAGGGCAAAGAGCTGCTTTTCAACAGCTCACGGTCAGCACCACTCATTCTTCTGATTAAATAAGAACAGGATTTGAAATTCCACTGTATTTCAGGTGACTTTTCTCGATTTAACTTTTTGTGTTTGTTTTTAGCATTTCCATCAATTTCGATGGGACTCTGGAGATTCTCAATGCCACCAAAAATGATGAGGGTTTTTACAACTGCTTTGCTGAGAACGACAGAGGAAAGGCCAACAGCTCGGGTTATCTCACCATCACAAGTGAGTGTGTTCATGAGATAGTTTGCTATCGAACAAACATGGTTGACTGAGAGGTAATGCCAACGTTTTAAGCAACTATACTGTGCAAGCTGCAGAGCTCAGTATGTTTCAGCCCCAACCCCACTAAACTTCAGCTAAATATCTGTAGGAATGGCTTGTTTTCTAAAGTTAGTTGCCTGTGGCCAAAGGCTTGACTCTAAAAGTTGTAGATGAAGAGTTTCATCCAGTAGTTCATGAAATATTTTGGTTCTTAATCTGATTACCGTATTTGCACAAGTTAGAGCTTGTAATATCAGTGCCCACCTTGCGCTGTGGGCAGATAAATTTATGACCCGGTCCACCTCCAATATTTTTAATTAAGGTAGTTTTCTCCCCTCCTTTTCACGCTGTGATTATTTTCTACAGTATTGTAGTGTACATACGCTGATGATCAAAGAGAAAAGCAGCATAGAAGCCTGAAGGTTTCATTTTTATCATGGTTTGTCTTTTTAGAGGCTACCAGTATCACGATAGCTCCAGAGGATACAGAGGGTAAGGTTGGAGACGAGGTGATTCTCAGGTGCAGTGCTTCGTTCGACCCCATGCTGGACATCACGTTCATCTGGGCCATAGACTTCAGAGTCATCGACTTCAACGCCGAGTGGCAGCACTATGAGCGAGTTATGGTACAGACATTTTATTTATGTGAAAGACTAACACTCTTTGCTGTACATTACAACCCCAGTTCCAAAAATGTTGGAACTTTCTGTAAAACATATTTAAAAACAGAATGTAATGATTTTCATTGTTTTTCATTGCTGCCATATTTTATTCACAATGGAACTTTGAGCTGCGTTGCTGCCATCAGCGTGACCTTATTTTCCTAAACATGGTGCAGTTTTAGTTTTAACATTTGATATGCTCCATTGTGTCATTTTGCTTCTTGTTTGTCAGAGTGAAGACGGAGTTGGTGACTTGCGGATAAAGAATGTCCAGATTCGGCACGAAGGTCGCTACACCTGCACAGCTCAAACCGTGGTGGACAGCGACACTGCTTACGCTGACCTGAAAGTTGTAGGTTTGTACAGATGGCTTCAATTAACCGTTAGTTGCTCTCAAAGTGAATGAACATTACTTTCTTTTTAGCTTGTGGAGCCCTTCTCACCTCATGAGGTTTGTATGATATATAAGTACCAATTTAAATATTTCCAGACAATTGTTATTCCCCCCAAAAAAGTGTTGCTTTTTCTGCCACAACTGTATTTTAAAAAAAAAAAGACAGGTATAGTTTACACTTGTTTTATTCCATAATTAATTACTTTTTTTTGTAATTATCCCTCAAACTTAAGGTGTTCCTGGGCCTCCTGGTGTGATCAGAGTGGAAGACATTGGGGACACATGGGTCAAGCTTCTGTGGTCCAAAGCAGCTGAGCACAACAGTCCCATCCTCTACTACACCATCCAGACCAGACACTTCTGGGCTCTAAATGAAGATGACTGGAGGAATGCCACCACCTGTGAGTACAGCATTCAACCAGCAGGGGGCCGTGTTGCTCCACAGACATTCTTGGGTTGTTTTCTTGACACTGATGAGTTTTCCTTGGTTGTCCATGTGTCTTTCAGCTCCAACTGTTCTTGATGGTACTATGGATAGAGCAGAAGTAACAGACTTACACGGTTGGATGGAGTATCAGTTCAGGATCATTGCTACCAATGAATATGGATCAGGAGAAGCCAGTATACCTTCTCTCAAGATCAAAACCTGGGATGCTAGTAAGGATATTGTTAAAACAACACTGATTGTTTCATACAGAAGAGATTTGAAATGATGATGAACTGTATTTCTTCCAGCTCCTGTTGTTTCCCCCACTGATGTAGCAGGATATGGAGGTCGAAATGGTGAGATTGTCATCACGTGGACTGTAAGTGCCTTAACTGAATCTCTCATTCGCTAGTTTATCTTACCCCGGCTCTGTTTTTAACCTGGTTCTGTTTCCACGTGTGTCTCTCAGCCTGTGCAGCCCTGGTTTTTCAATGGCAAGAAGTTTGGTTACATAGTTGCGTTTAAGCCCCACGACGCTTACGACTGGTGGTACGAGACCATCTCAGACCCCGAGACGAGACGACATGTTCACAGAGATTCCTACTTCATTCCAACTGAGGAGGACTTCCAGGTGCGAGAGTTTCAGGTGAAGATCAAGTCGTTCAATGCGAAAGGAGATGGACCATACAGCCTCACCAAGGTCATTTACTACCCAAGAGACGGTAAGAATTGTCTACTTGACATGCTTGGCATAAATTTCAACATTTATGGGGGAATATTTTGCACAAAGCAGATTTTCGGGATTGCACTTGACCAACCTTTTCTCTACGTCTAGTTCCTACAGAACCTCCGACAGACGTCTATGCCAGGCCGGTGTCCTCCACTGAAGCTGTGGTTTGGTGGCTGCCAGTGGTGGACACTGGAACAGGGCTACAGCAGTACATTGAGGGATATCAGGTACATAATGACAAAACATAAACCATGTAAGAACTGTTTAAGCAGATAGACTGTCTGTGTCGTCCACTGTCAAAATCCTCATAATTTAAGAAACCAGACATTGGCTACTCAAAACAACAAAAAAATAGTTTAGCATACATCAGAAGGATAGTACCTGTTGTATTTGTGATGGATGGAAATTTTTAAAACCATTCAGACTTGTTGCCCTTTAACCACGGGATCTTATTTTATCACCAGGTCATCAAGGGTCAGGCTGAAAAACAAAGGAGCAGTATTAATGATGCTGGATTCTCCTTGAAAGAACTTCCTGTTTGTGGCACATTAGTATATGGGAGGGGGAAAACGTTTCAAGATGGGTGGTGACTATAGCGGCCAGTTTTAAGTCTGCCATTTTGATCCAACTTTTGTTTTTTCAATGGGAAGAGGGTCATGTGACACATCAATGGTGTGCTTGGTTTTAACGAAACTTTATTCTTTCATGAGTTATTTACAAGTTTCTCACCACTTATAAAATGTGTTGCGTGCTGTCCATTGTGTTGGATTGTCAATGCAACCCTCTTCTCCCACTTCCTGGGAAGTGGATTGGTCGTGGGCCATTCAACTGGCCCCCCCAGGTCTCCTGATCTGACCCCCTTGGACTTTCATTTTTGGGGTCATCTGAAGGCAATTGTCTCTGCTGTGCGGCACCTGAAACTACGGATACTGGAAGCCTGTGCTATCAGTGTGTGAAGAGGGTTGCATTGACAATCCAGCACAATGGACAGCACTTTGAACACATTTTATAAGTGGTGAGAAACTTGTAAATAACTCATGAGAGAATAAAGTTATGTTAAAACCAAGCACACCATTGATGTGTCACATGACCCTCTTCCCATTGAAAAAACAAAGCATACCATTGTTTTTCTTGTGAAATTCCCAATAAGTTTGATTCAAAATGGCTGCCATGGTCACCACCCATCTTGAAAAGTTTCCCCCCTCCCATGTACTAATGTGCCACAAACAGGAAGTTAATATCACCAACCATTCACATTTTATTAAGGTGTATCCATATAATTGGCCCACCCTGTATAACTGTTACAATATATTGAATCAACATATACATAAGAAAATGTGCTCCATCAGGTCTAAAGGCCTGGTTTTCAGTGAAACGGTAACATTTGTGATGCTGTTTGTTTACACGACAGCAGAAAGCGACAATGTGTGAAATTGCACATGTGCACCACAGATAGCTGTAGGCAATAGCTATTCTGCACAAGTAAATCAACAATAGTAATGGCAGATAGGGTGCTGTTTTTGTTACTCACCCTCTTAAACATGTAGCAGCAACCTAACAGCCATGTATTTGTTTTGGATGTAACTGCATGTGTGTACACAGGGCCTAAAGATGTTAGAGAAACAACATATGAGCAAAGTGTCAACTTTCAGCTGAATTCTGTTTTTTTGCTAACTAGGTCAAATACTGGAGAAAGTATGATGATCCAGAGCCGGGAGCCAACCGCATATTTGTTCCAGCAACAACTAATCAGACCAGGCTGGAGAACATGCTGCCAGACTCACACTACCTCATTGAGGTCCGGGCCTTTAACGGAGCGGGCCTCGGGCCGCCCGGTGAACACTGTGAAATGTTCACCAAGAGACCACGTAAGACCAGTGTGAATGCTGAACATGAGACACGGCATTAGAAGTGCACAGAGGCTTACCAAATGGTTTCTCCACAGCACCCGCAGAGCCTCCCAGGATGTGGCGCTACATCAGCTGGACGGGGAAATGGTTGTACGTGTGGTGGGATCACATCCAGTACGACTGGTTTGGAAATGTTTCTTTCCCTCTGTACTACAAGGTAGATAAAAGTTCAAACTAAAGTGAGACAATGTTTTGTTTTTTTTATGTCTGTAGGGATGTTTAACATCCTCTGCCTCTCGTTTGCCAGGTAATGTTCAGAAAGACTGGCTACATCTACGGGAAAGTCTACATCACCGGCTGGCACTTTATGGACTTCCCCATGCCTCAGCTGGGAGACTTTGAACTGATGGTACGTGGCCGTTATGAAGGAGGAGACGGCCCAGTCCGGAAGATCAGGATTCAGGGTAAAGGCTTGAAAAAAAATGACTAACCGTATAAATATTATCCTTCAATTTTTTTCATGTTGTTTTTTTTTTTTTCCTTTTTAGGTAAAGCAGCTATGACCACGCCCACTTTAAGCCTTGTGGTACTCATGCTGCTGACGCTGTGCATTGTGGGACTGTAAATTCAAACCTGATGGGAGCGTTTTGTATATAATGAACTGTTGGAAGCAAAAACTTGATGAATCTAATAATATAATATATGGTCACTGGTTAGTTTTCAGATTAACAGTCACTTAAGATGCACCTTTTGTAGTAATTGTCTGTATGTTACTTTACACTAAAACCTCTTGTTTCTCAAAATTAAAACTAGTATTATGAACACAGTTATGCACCAGTTAATCGGGATACTTAGAGAAAAGTACATTGACTGTGTATTTGAATATGTCTGAAATAAAAAATACATTTTCAGAAATGTCACTGTGCTATGCCCTGTATGTATTTTTTGTTGCAAAGGACTTTGCACAAGAAGTATTTAAGAATGGTTTTTAAATAATTTTTTCTTTGCATAATCAATAGATTGCTCTCATCTTACTCAATCCTTTTTTAAAGGCTCCAGTGTCTGTCACAGTATCAAATTTGATTTTAGGCCATCATAACTGAAGAGAAGCTATATCGCTGTCACATATGTCCCTGATACTTTGACACTAAAAAGGGTAAATTTTCTTTTTTTCAATAAAATGTGACACCTGAGCCGGACTGCTGTAATGATTCAATGTGCATCTTGATGCCAATAAAAGTCAAAAATGTAAACTGAAACATTTATCCTCACCATCTGCTGCTTTTCTGGAGTCGGGTCGCAGGGGCAGGTTTAGCAAGGAGGCCCACACATCTGTTTCCACAACCACCTCTTCCAGGAAGAGTCCACAATCTTCCCAGGACAGCCAGAAGAAAGACTCTTCTCAGCTGGACTTGGAAAAAACATCTCCCTGCAGAGGCAACAAGGGGAAATGCTTAAAAGATGCACAAACCATGTACAGACCTTTTTGAAATATACTTTTATGATTTATGTCCTGTTGGATCATTCATAAGGATGGAAGAACGATTGTGTACTAAATGCAAATAAACATGAGTGAATAAATGCCTGGAAAAAAAAATCAGTGTTTACAAGTTTTCCGACAGCAAAATGAATTTAAATGACCTGAAATAACACATACTACAATAAAATAACAAAAAATGCACATACTATAGTAAGGTGTCTGAAATTTCAAAAAATGCACATACTATAGTAAGGTGTCTGAAATTTAAAAAAAATGCACATACTATAGTAAGGTGTCTGAAATTTCAAAAAATGCACATACTATAGTAAGGTGTCTGAAATTAAAAAAAACCGACATACTTTAGTAAGGCGTCCGAAATTTAAAAAAATGACATACTATTGTAAGGCAT